>NC_086318.1:382252051-382463263 GCF_036172605.1 Pelobates fuscus | reverse complement strand
AATGACAGTTCAATTCAGGCATGTGAAAATTAACACATTACATAAACACAGCCCCCCCCCCCCCCCCTCTCCCCAACTTCCACCTCCACAGAGTGGGATTGCACCCTGTAATTAAGTACACCTAGTTATGTGACAGCTTACATGTAGTGGGATATATGTAAAGAGTAATTCAGGGTCATAATTATGAATGTGGAGGGGAAAAAAAAAAAATCTCAGTAGGAAAGCTAGCTCCTGAATATCTTTATACAAATAGCTCTTAAATTTCAGCTTTCACCACATCCAAAAAAATAAAATCATAATTAAATATAACCTTTTCTTGGGAATAACCGTTCTTAAAGATATGCTCTTTAACCCAGTATGATTACAAATCAAGTCATAAGTGCTGCTTATTGCAGGTGTGTCCACGACTGGTTTGGGGATATTACCTTGATCTCGATATTGCCCACTTTTGCTGTAGACCGGATAACAGGTCTCCCAACCAAAGCTGGGAAGATGTGCTCTGGAAAATTGGAGCCAGCATAACCGCATTTCACAAACTAAGATAAAAAGAAAGACAATACACATGATCAACACAAAGTTCTACAAACAATACCTGAGCAGATATCTGGAGCAGTGAATGTCATGTTGATTATCTGTTCTAGAATACAGTTTTAATATTTTTTTTTCATTATTTAAAAAGAACACAATAAACAATAACTACTTCAACTTATCACAGTGGCTCCCCTAGCGGTATCTGAAAAATTAAGCATTTACATTATGCATCACCCAGTCATAACCAACACCAATTACTGATTGAATACTTTTTTTCTACCTTTAAGTGAATATTTATACACATATGACATACATAAAATAGCAAACAGAGAATATACTTAATTGTACATGTAAACATTAAAGGGTTACTACCACCATAAAACGGGGTTTCAAACCAACAATGGTTTTGAGCAGTGTAACCCTTTCTATTTGGACCCCATTCCTTAAAAACACAACAAAAAAATAAATAAAATAAAAACAAGTTTCAGAACCAAGGCCTAGCTCTCTCAGCAACCTAATCTTATTCCACTGACATCACAGCTCCATGCTGTGTGTGCTGGCGTTAGACGCCAATTTGGGACGGAATTCACATTTGCCACCTGGATCTCTTGTTCCTGGCTTCTTAATGATGCCCCAGGCACCACAAAAACTTCAAAATCACTGAAGTGGTCATGGTCCTTGGAGTAATCGCTTAAAGGACCACTCTAGGCACCCAGACCACTTCAGCTTAATGAAGTGGTCTGGGTGCCTGGTCCCTCTAGGATTAACCCTTTTTTTTTATAAACATAGCAGTTTCAGAAACACTGCTATGTTTATACTGAGGGTTAATCCAGCCTCCAAAATCTCTAGTGGCTGTCTCATTGACAGCCACTAGAGGCGCTTGCGTGCTTCTCACTGTGAAAATCACAGTGAGAGCACGCAAGCGTCCATAGGAAAGCATTATAAATGCTTTCCTATGCGACCGGCTGAATGCGAGCGCGGCTCCTGCCGCGCATGCGCATTCAGCCGATGACGTCGCGAGGAAGAAGGAGAGGAGGAGGAAAGCTCCCCGCCCGGCGCTGGAGAAAGAGGTAAGTTTAACCCCTTCCTCCCCCCAGAGCCCGGCGGGAGTGGGACCCTGAGGGTGGGGGCACCCTCAGGGCACTCTAGTGCCAGGAAAACGAGTATGTTTTCCTGGCACTAGAGTGGTCCTTTGAGTTCCTTTTTGCATCTGCTGCAAGACATGGTATATTCTGGATCTTGAAACACAAGAAGCTAAAACAAAACCCCCCAAAAAATCAAACTGACAAGCTAGAATCAAACACCATATTTGTATCATCTCAAAAACAATGGCTAACCAAAACGGCCACAGTACACATCATGGATCCTTAAGGAGAAACTGTCATTTTTTTGCTGGCAACATATTTGCTTTACCTTACCCAGATTGTGGGGTAGGTAGAGGCAAGTCAAAATGACATAACCTTGGTTGCACTTCTATCAGTGAGACAATACTGATCAATAAGAAAATATTTCCAAAATACTCTGTATGCCATCCTGCTCCAGTCAAGCCTTTGCACATGATTAAAATAATAGACCTTGTGTGTGCTGGTAGTGTGGAGGGTTGCTAAACAAAAAAAAGAAAGAAAGAAAGAAAAAGTAAAAAAATGTCCATTACTTACAAGGTGACAACCCCTCTTTAAAGGACCACTATAGGCACCCAGACCACTTCAGCTTAATGAAGTGGTCTGGGTGCCAGGTCCAGCTCTGGTTAACCCCCCCTTTCTTTCTTTTTTTATAAACATAGCAGTTTCAGAGAAACTGCTATGTTTACATTGAGGGTTAATACAGCCTGTAGTGGCTGTCTCATTGACAGCCGGTAGAGGCGCTTGCGTGCTTTTCACTGTGAAAATCACAGTAAGAAGACGCCAGCGTCCATAGGAAAGCATTGTAAATGCTTTCCTATGAGACTGGCTGAATGCGCGCGCGGCTCCTGCCGCGCATGGGCATTCAGCTGATGACGTCGCTAGGAAGGAGGAGGAAAGCTCCCCGCCCGGCGCTAGAGAAAGGCAAGATTTTAACCCCTTCCTCTCTCCAGAGCCCGGTGGGAGGGGACCCTGAGGGTGGGGGCACCCTCAGGGCACTATAGTGGTCATTTAAACATAAATATCTACAACTTTTTCTCTACATTAACTTTTTTAAAAAGCTGAAAATAAAAAAGCTGAAAAAAAAAAGGGCGGGGCTGCTGTCCTTTTACACTATTTTCATTCATACTTGAATGATCAATTCCAGAGAAAGCGTTTTTCCCAAAAGTTTACAGAAAAGTGAATAGTGCTGATATTAGTCTCTTCCCTTAATATTCTCAATGCACATGCATTTGCAAACACATCTACATATATCATTATTACTACCACCATTTATATAGCGCCAACAGATTCCGTAGCGCTTTACAATATTATGAGGGGGGGGGGGAATTTAACTATATATAGGACAATTACAAGAAAACTTACAGGAACGATAGGTTGAAGAGGACCCTGCTCAAACGAGCCTACAGTCTACAGGAGGTGGGGTATAAAAACACAATAGGACAGGATGCATGCTTGCCAACAAAGGATTGTTGAGCTGGTTGCATGCAGGCTGAATACCAACCATAATATTTTGAAAGCTACAGTAGTCTTCCTTTGATCTACCCTCTAATTTAAATTGTTATTGGACACCTGTCCCGACACAGAATTCCAAATTATTATTTATACATGTGCTACACACAGACATTCACAAAATCAATAATTTCAGAACACATGGAAATGAGATTTTGTTCTCCATGGATCTTTCTGTCCTAAGAGCATATGTAGTTAAAAAAAAAATCCACCCCTCTCCCTATTTTTGGTCTTCTTGTTCCATTCAGATTTTAGCGAACTGAAAACAAAAATTCAAACTCCGCTACGGCTTTGCTATTTTGGGCTACATTTTCCCATTATCCCCCCCCCCCCCTCTCAATATGCTACGATTTGTTATTTAGTGAATAAATTCTAAAAATGTATTTAACCCAATCACTGTTAACATGAGTAGTCCCAGAAGATTGGAAGTTAGCGAATGTTGTGCCCATTCACAAGAAAGGTAATAGGGAGGAGTCGGGCAACTATAGGCCAGTAAGCCTTACTTCGGTAGTGGGGAAAGTAATGGAAACCATGTTAAAGGATAGGATTGTTGAACATCTAAAAACACATGGATTTCAAGATCAAAGACAACATGGGTTTACTTCAGGGAGATCATGCCAAACTAATCTTGTTAATTTTTTTGATTGGGTAACTAAAATTATAGATCAGGGTGGTGCAGTAGACATTGCTTACCTAGATTTCAGTAAGGCTTTTGACACTGTTGCACATAGAAGGCTTATCAATAAACTGCAATCCTTGAGTTTGGATTCCAATATTGTTGAATGGATAAGGCAGTGGCTGAGTGACAGGCAACAGAGGGTTGTAGTCAATAGAGTATATTTGAAGCATGGGCTTGTCACCAGTGGGGTACCTCCGTGATCTGTACTTGGACCCATTCTCTTTAATATTTTTTATTAGTGATATTGCAGAAGGTCTTGGTGGTAAGGTATGTCTTTTTGCTGATGATACTACGATATGTAACAGGGTTGATGTTCCAGGAGGGATAAGCCAAATGGCTAATGATTTAGGTAAACTAAATGGTCAGAGTTGTGGCAAATTGCATTTAATGTGGATAAGTGAAAGATGATGCATCTTGGACGTAAAAACCCAAGGGCAGAGTACAGTATTTTAGGTGATTATTTCTGATGACTTAAAGGTAGACAGACAATGTAATAGAGCAGCAGGAAATGCTAGCAGAATGCTTGGTTGTATAGGGAGAGGTATTAGCAGTAGAAAGAGAGCCGTGCTCATGCCATTGTACAGAACACTGGTGAGACCTCACTTGGAGTATTGTACGCAGTACTGGAGACCGTATCTCTAGAAGGATATTGATACTTTAGAGAGAGTTCAGAGAAGCGCTACGAAACTGGTTCATGGATTGCAGGATAAAACTTACCAGGAATGTATAACTTGGAGGAAAGACGAGACAAGGGGGATATGATAGAAACATTTAAATACATAAAGGGAATCAACACAGTAAAGGAGGAGACTATATTTAAAAGAAGAAAAACTACCACAACAAGAGGACATAGTCTTAAATTAGAGGGGCAAAGGTTTAAAAATAATATCAGGAAGTATTACTTTGCTGAGAGGGTAGTGGATGCATGGAATAGCCTTCCAGCTGAAGTGGTAGAGGTTAACACAGTAAAGGAGTTTAAGCATGCGTGGGATAGGCATAAGGCTATCTTAACTATAAGATAAGGTCAGGGACTAATGAAAGTATTTAGAAAATTGGGCAGACTAGATGGGCCGAATGGTTCTTATCTGCCGTCACATTCTATATTTCTATTGCAATGTTCAACTCCAATAGCAACCAGTGGGTGGCACCCTGCTCTACAAGGAGAAGTAAAGCTGAAACAATGAAGCAGTGACATACACCGGCTCATATACCATATATAGACTTAAGAGCATTGTGGTTTAACTTCCTATTGAGTCATGCACAGCAAGAGCATGCACAGCAAAAGGAGAAGTAAAATACAACTAAATAGATGTGGGATTACAAATTTTCAGCCAAAAAGCAAACAGCTTGTGCTTTCCATCTACAAACTGTGCGATTTTGTCTGGCAATGTTTTTTGTTCCGCAGCTCAATAAGACAAGCAGAACTAGGGTGGGCAACATATGTGGGAAACAGTACAGCTTGTCAGCTATTACATACAAAGGCACAATAAGCCCCGCAGTACTGTAATTACAGGAAGCATTCATAAAAGTTTACATACATGGATAAGGTTTCAAAATGACATGCATGACCTAAGCTACTATCCATTATATAGTACTACATGGCATTGCAGAGTTTAGGTCTTTTAGTGCTGCCTTTCTATCAGACAGTACCACTGGACTGTGTAAATTGCAATTGGAATATTGTAGTGTGTGCCGCATTCAGGATGAAAGCAACACATGTGAGTGCACAGCAAATATACAAAGCCATCTTCACCCATGCAGTTGGTTTAAAGGATCACTATATGGTCAGGAACACACACATGTATTCCTGACCCTATAAGGTTAAAACCACCATCGAGCCCCCTGCCTCAATAAATATAGCAAAATCTTACTGTATGCAAGCCTGAAGCTGTAACTCTGCATGCTGTTTGACTCAGAAAAACAAGCAGTCTGCCGATTTCATCAGAAGTGGTAGCTTGATCCAATCACAGTGCTTCCCTATATGATTGGCTGAGACTGACAAAGAGGCAGATCAGGGGCAGAGCCAGCACAATTCAAACACAGCCCTGGCCAATCAGCATGAATTTAATCAATGAATCTCTATGAGGAAAGTTCAGTGTCTGCATGCAGAGGGAGGAGACACTGAATGTTTGGATGCATTTTAGGCAGCCATGACCCAGAAAGGATCTCTGACAGATATCTGAGGAGTGGCCAGTGAAGTGATCACTAGGCTGTAAACACTGATTTTTCTCTGAAAAGAGTGTTTACAGCAAAAAGCCTAAAGGTAATGATTCTACTCACCAGAACAAATTCAATAAGCTGTAGTTGTTCTGGTGACTATAGTGTCCCTTTAAGGCATACCAAGTATCCAAGCAACTTTTGCTTAATCAGTTTTGCTGTACAGCTCATGCCCCTGCAGTCTCACTTCTCTGCCATTTAGGAGGTAAAGGGACACTAAGGGAACCCTGACCACTTCATCTCAAGAGATTTCTACAGAGAAAAGGCAATGTTTACATGACATACCTCTAGTGACCATGCTTCAGGTGGCTTCTAGAGGTGTTTCCTGGGGCAGTGCTGCACAATGTGACTGACATCCAGTGTCTCCACCCTCTGCATGAAGACAATGAAATGTCTTCATAGATCTGAATTGATTCAATGCGTCTCTATGAGGAGATGCTGATTGGCCAGAGCGACTCTGATAAACTGTTCTAGTTCGGCTATGGTTTCCTTTTATTTGAAATTCATTTAAAATGCACTTCTCACGTTAGTGTATAACCCTGTTATTTTTTTTAGTAAGGTTATAAACTAGTATGCTTTTGTCAGCATAGATGTCAGTAAATGTTACTAGAAAATTATAAATACACAAGTGGCAAGCCCACTTGTTTTTATAGAACTCAGCACCACAATGCAGTACTATCCTTGCTTCTCAAGAAAATTAGACACAAAAAACTAAATACCGATCCTGCTCTGACACCTTATGCTGCAGCAACAAATCGTTGCACGACATCTGCAACATGTGTGACGAACTCAATTCTCAGCTTCTAGGAACAATTCCCCCTAGTTCATTTTCCACATTCCTTTGAACCTAAAGTACTTTTCCTCCATTCGGTAGTTGTAACCTACCGAACACCGACCACCTCCTGGCTTGTTAACTACAAACTTAAGTGCTCTCTGTGTGGCCGCCGTTCGTATAACCGAACAACTCTGGAAAACGGCGGCAGTCTTGTCTCCCGTACGCAGGCAGCTGCAATTGGTAGTCGAGCGACTGGAACTCCAAGTCTGATACTTCAAAGTGCAAACCTTGGTGACTTTTTACCAACGCCTGCTTCCGTTACGGACAAGGCAGGAGAACGCTGTTCGGTAGAAATGTTCGCACGAACTAGGCAAACATTCGCTACCTACGAGTCAGGGGAAACGTTAGTTTGTTTTCGTATGGGAACTCCTGGAACTGTTTTGGGCATGGGATCACGTGCGGCTGGTCAAAACCTTATCCCAGTTGCGATTTGGCTAGAATCCATGGATCTGAGGCGGGCTTACTGTACAAATTAATGGAGACCCCATGCTGGGGTTCAGCGTATCTAAACAGACCACTATGCCATAATAAAACAATTCTTGTACCCTTCATCAATTCTTGGCTGATATTTGGGTAGCTTAGAGCTATAATCACTGCTTCACTTTGGGATCTGGGAGACACTTCAACAGATATACTCAGTCGGAGTATAGTGGATCTGTTACAACAAATATACAAAGGTACAGAGTATGATTAGATGGGTTCAGGCTCTGCAGAAGTTGTGTTGAAACAATAGGAGAAAGGTGAGTTTATCATGACAGTGCCGCTTTAAAGGTTTTATATGGTTATAAAATCTAGGCGGGTGTTTATTCAGTCTCAATTTACATACACCTTGTCCCCGTTGTAAAGCTCCCAACGGCCGGTCAGTTTTATTATTTCCCTTGTAGAAGCACAGATTTTCCTTGCAGAGGGAAATAAAAATAATATTTCTAATTAACACTAAATGCCAGAGTAATACAGAGGAATGGAAATTATTTTCCAATCTTTCAAATCTCTAAAATGAGCCACTAGTTTACAAACAGTCTACATAAATGTGATCTCAACACTTATCTAATAAGGCAGGTCATTGCAACAAACACCAAAAAAAGGCTACATGTATTTAATTAGAATGTGTACAGATATTTCAAAACTAGAGATAATCAGACAAATGTGATCCATTAAACAATTTGTGGCACAGCAATCAATACAGTCATACATGGGTGTTTTCTGTGCCTTATCAGGTAAAGTGAGGTTGGAAATTCCACAAGATTCTTATCTGGGCAGGTTACAACACAAATTGGTGCAAACACAGAACAAGAATTACTGACTTGTATGCTATGTAATAGGAGGGGGATGGGGGAGACTGACGATACCTAATGTGCATAAAAATATAAGGACAGCCTTCTTTGGTAACACGCATAATTCAGTTTTTCAACACCTAAACATACAGGAAATCCGAGCTTTGAGGTTTTACCTTCGTCCTTACAAGGGGAGGAGAAAATGGTGTGAGTTCTTTTCGTCGTTACAAGGTTACAGAAGTATCTGAATCTATTTCAAATTTATCACCACAGCACGAACTTTACTTCCGCATTTGTGAAAAAAAATGTCTGGAATACCTGAAGCTATAGTACCAACTTATTCCTCTTTCACTATATCAGGGCAAACAAACAATAAACAAAGTTTATGTTTAAAAAAAAAAAAAAAAAAAAAAATGATATCACTTTATCTTTGCTTCTTCAAATACTGGCTATACATGAGCTAAACATTTCTTCTCCACCATTCCAGCACTGACTTCATATTTCACTGCCAAAGACACTAACAGCCAGCACTATTCCCCCTCCCTTATGGTATAAGAACCCACCAACCTAACAAAATAAAATTAAAAACATGCAGGACTGCATTCAAGAGGACTCATGCATAATTTGCTTATGCCCTACATAGTACAAATGCCTAGACTTACCCAGGCACCTACACTATGTATGTTGGCATTAAGTCTCAATTCTGGTGGCATTTTGGAAAGTTGTATTACAATGCAGTTAGGTTCCTTACAACTAACCACAACCAGGTGTCTCTAAATTTTATTTCATTTGCTGGAAAAACTACTGCAAGTAACAAATGCCAATTGCCCTCATAAAATACAAGTTCAGAATTAGTACTGTATTTCAAAATCCAAAATTCCATAACATTCAAAACTGTATCTCCCCAATATTTTGGTAAAGTATAAATGAACTAGAAAGTTATGATATTAAAGCGTCACAGTCACGGGACTTTGCTTAGTTTGCAAAGACGCCCAATGGTGAGATTGCCACGGGGGTCCGGTGGCAGGTAAAGGTGAGCTCTATTTAACTGAACTTGTCACTCACGGACGCGGCCCTCTTCGAAGCAGACGTCACTGCTGTACTCTCATGCATGAGCAAGTGTACAGCATTAACGTGGGATCCTCCAAAGTCACAGCCAATTCCCTGCAGCAGTCAATGGTGGCAGCTGTCGAGACTGACACTTAGACTCCACCCCAAGTCTAAGAAATTCAGGCGGAGGAGAAATACAAAGACAGAATAGTCCATACCACTAGGGAGATTTACTATTCAAATAATTAACAGACTATTTGGTCCTAAGTTGGTGTATAGAGTTCTGGTTGGAGAGACAAAAAATACAATTGTGTAAATTAAAAGCGGCACCTACTCAATAAAAGGTACTCAAACCAATTTGGTTGTGTCAAATTTCTTAATTGGGGTCCAGCTTTGTCCAGTCTCTAAGAGAGTCAAACACTCACAGTGCAGGGATTCACTCAAGCAGAAGCTTCCGACTGGAGGTTGCAGAGAGCTGGACCCCAGGTAAGAAGACAAGCCATTCTTAAATGTTTTTTACGATTTACACAGGGGGTGTGTCAGAGCACACCTGGATGCACAACCACCACACCACTTTGTAGTGGTTATGGTGCTTTGAAGGTTTATTTTAAGTATTCTTGATGTGCATTGATAAAGAGCTTACTTTGACATCTGTGGCAAGCTGCAAGCTAAGGCAGCAATTATAGTTTCAAACTATTTAAGAACTCTTTTGAAAATAGTTCAAATATGTTTAACTCCTTCCGGATGATGCTTGTTTAAATATGTAAAGGAGCAAGACCCTATTTAATAGGTTTAAAAAGTTAAATCGTAAAAAAAAAAAAAAAAGTATAGAACACAAAAATGTTAAGGGACAATATAGGCACCCAACCCATGCCACTTAATCTCATTGAAGGGGGTTCAAAAACCATGTATCCCTCCTCCTCCCCCGTCTTGTTTAAGCTGTGCAGCAGAAAACATTGCTGTTCCGCAGAACACCAACATTTTAATTGCAGGATTTAAGCACATCTAGTTGCGGAGAGCCACTAAAATCACTTCCGTGAAATAAAAGTAAAGTGAGTAAAATCGCACATGCATACTAGCCTCGCAATGCTTTCCTTTTGCAAAGCATTGCATTAGCCGAGATCATCAGTCTTGATGATCTCAGTCAAGGAGGTGGGGCCAGCCACCGATACCTTTTCTCTTTTCTTAGATTTAACTAAATGGAGCGAATCTGGTGTGTCAATATTAGCACAGCAGTACATAACTGCTTTCCCAGCACCGGTAAATAGAAGTACTTTTTTCCTCCCTTAGGTGGGGGCCAGTCAACTAAACACTGCCGTCTTCTGTTATTACATATATATTTGTAAACAGGACTCACCCAAGAGGTTTGCCTTGACGTGGCAGATGAGCTTACACCTAATGGCCACTGGAGTGATACTAAAAACCTCCAGTTACTTAAATGTGCATAGGGATTTGGGATAGTCTGCAAGCAACTCTTTTTTAAAAAAAAAATAAAAAATATGTATGAGCGCATGGGTACTATAGTAATTGCTGCCGCCCAGCAGTAGTGGGAGTCCGAGCATAGGACACTTTTTTTAATATATATAAAAAAAATGTTTGTGGGTCCTTTGAACATCCTTTGTCCTCCAGTCAATGGATGGATAAACTGAAAACAATCATTTACGAGGTCTGAAATGTAGAGGTAGTATAATGTCACAATCACTCTTGGATGATGTCGCAATATTATACATTGATAAGAAAATCAGGCTACATGACCTTCCTGGGAAAACAGGTATGTACTGCTGTGCAAATATCAACACCACAGATTTACTTCATTTAGAGAAATCTATTTCAGGATTAAATTGCTCACTGCATGCTGTTTGACTTGTTTGAGACGTAGGACGTTTGGCATAGTCTATTCTACAACAGGTATTCATCCAATAGCAAGCAGTCACCGCTTGCTGTATAAACAATAATGGAGAGAAGGGCCTCATGTGCAACTCTGCATCTATGTGCCTACATTGGACTAAGCTTAAAAAAAAGAAAAGGAAAAAAAAAAAAAAAAAAAAAGCATTGGAGACAGTTTTTGCAAACAAAAAAAAACACCAAAAAAACGTCAAGCTCCATTGTTGAAAGTGTACAGTATGAGGAAGAAAGTTTTAGACAGTGGAGGAAGTTACTCAGAATTAAAATGGGGGAGGTGTCTCACTGGCAGTCACAGGAAGATGACAAAAAGTAACAAATCCAAAAACGTCTTGCTGTAGAACTATAATTATGCTAGAAGTACCTCTAAAAATAGAGACTGCTGAAGTGAAAAAAAAAAAAAAAATAGGAAAGTTTATATAACAAATACCGTACATGTCAATTCAACCATCAATAAAGAGGACCCAGAGGATGAGGAATCTGCCAAACAGCACTACATGTAATTCCATTCACAGAAAAAGAAAATAAACAAGTTGCAGTAGGCTTTATGTACTACAACAGCACAGATCCATCGTTAGTAGATCTAGGTCAGGTGTTGGCAAACGTTTCGTAGTACTGTGCCAAAACAATATCTTAAAGGGACACTATAGTCACCTGAACAACTACAGCTTAATGTAGTTGTTCAGGTGAGATCTATAGCTCCCTGCAGGCAATCTAGTGTAAACACTGTATTTTGAGAGAAAATACAGTGTTTACATTGATTGATAGGAATACCTCCAGTGGCAGTCACTCAGAAATAGGGGGCACGGCTTCACAAGGCTCCCAGCGCTGGAACCAGGTTAGTAAAATCGTCTGCCTGGAGAGTCCCTGCAGGGGTGTATGTTGCCGTATTCTGCCTGTGTTATTTATGGAGGCTGAAGCGGCTTTGTAACATTGTATTTGTGCACATGTAGGTATGTTCAGAAGTAATTTGTATGATACCTATGAATGTAGGCTGTGTATGGGGGCTGTGTGTGTGTGTGTCTGCTTGTGGTATTACGTGTGAGAGGCTGCTTGTGAGGTTTGTGGGGAACTGTGTGTGTGTTTGTATGACGTGGAAGCTTATTCTGCAATTCTGTCTATATTTAGTGTGTGGCTTCTTTAGGATTCAGTGGGGACCAGGTTAGCAGGTACAGGTTAAAGGCAGGAGCTGCTATAGTTGGTGGGGCTGCTCTACTCCAGTATGGATTCCTGTTCACAAGTGCTGGAATGGTAAATTGTGGATTATCCCTCACCACCTTTTGCACTAGCAGATATCTGAAGTCCCCCCAGGACCGATAGACCAGAGTCTGGCTCAAACAGCCTTGAGTTTCGTTCAGAGGCACCTCGAGTGCCATGCTTGGCACACATGCCGTCGGTTGCTGACCTCTGATCTAGGTAAACATCAATAAGCAGTGGGGGGAAATGCCAAGTCAATGATGTAATAGAGTAATGTCTAACTTTGAATGTCATTACATAGCCCTTTTCATTTGTTAAAAAGGAATCTAGCGATCTTCATCCAAGACGTGAACTGCAGAGCTCAAGATTTCTAAAAAGTGCAAATTAAATACCATTCGATAATTCATATTTTATGTGAATAACTGATCCTGCTTTCATTAGTGAACTGGCAAACATGGGAGCAGGATACCAGAGATGCAGGTGCCCATTAGCAAGTTTGCAAAGAGACGTTAAAAGCGACACTCTGGCACTAATACAACTTTAATTTACATTTTGGCCTCATTAATACACAGGTATTTATTTTGGTGTTTTTTTGGCATAGTTAAATCTTTATAGTTTTTGCCAATGATAAAAAAAACAGAAGAAAAAAAATAAAAATAAATAAGAAACTTGGCATTTTCACTCTAAAAAAAAATCTGAATAAGTGAAGTATGTCAGGCGAACTGAAGTGAAATTGAGTCAGTGCTGGCACGAGACCAAAGAGGAACTACTTGTCAGTCTTGATATGATTGATAAAAATGGCACCCTGATCAGAAATCACCTATATGTCATCATATAGCACATCCAAAATTGTATACAACATTTCTAAATCTGCTCATCAGTTTTGTAGGTTTTATTTCCAGCTAAGTTTCTATAACTTGGTTAGAGGAAAATATTAACATATCTGCATAATTTATAAGACAGGTTTATGGATCAAGGACTAGCCAGCGACAGCGTCACTTTAAGTTAAAAAAGTAAAAAATTCTCCACAATTCATTTACCAGTATCCTTATTTAAATTAAAGAGACACTATAGTCACCCAAGCCACTTCAGCTCAATTAAGTGGTCTGGGTGCCAGGTCCCTCAGGTTTTAACCCTTCACATGTAAACATAGCAGTTTCAGAGAATCTGCTATGTTTACATAGCAGGGTTAATCCAACCTCTAGTTGCTGTTTTCCTGACAGCCGCTAGAGGAGCTTCTGCGACGCTGGATGCGAAATTCGCATCAAACTTGCAGAACGTCCCTAGGAAAGCATTGAGGGGGTGAGGGTCCCCCAAGGATGACAGTGTCAGGAAAACGGGTGTGTTTTCCTGACACTATAGTGATCCTTTAAGCATAGACCAATTATCAGTTCCACCAATTATCAGAGTCAATATTCTGCACAGATATCTGATAATCAGTATCTGTCTTGTAATTTAACAATATTACAAATAACTTGCTCAGCTCTCCTATTTACAAAACACAGTCTTTCGCCTCTGGAATCTCGAGCCTCCACCACATGAGGTGCCTTGTTGCAGCCTCATGCCACTGCTCCCTGCGAGTCCTTGCATATGGAGCTCAGCTGAAGGCAGGGAGGTGAATAATATATTGTAATGTACTGAGCTGGCTGACACAGAGTGATAGTTGTCAGCAATCACAGTCCTACCAGTAAAATCATTGTGTATGCTAGAAACTCCCTTACCACAGTATGTACTGGTTACCTGAGAGTGATAGGAGTATCACTGCTGTTAGCATGTTCTCTTAATGCCAGATTTGTGTAGAAATTGTGTCATTCGTTATATATTTTTAAAAATTGGCACGGTTATTGGCCCAAAAGCAACAGAATCTGTATCAGCTCTAAAAAATTTTTATTGATGCCTACTTTTAAATCTCATCCAAGCAACACTATTTCATACACAAAAAAAGACACTGTTTATAGAACGTCTAGTACATATGCTTTACTGTAAAACCTTTAAAGAGCATATAAAAAAAAAAAAACATGAGCCTCATTAAACAAACTACTATAATAAGATGCAGTATCCTTTTAACCCCTTAAGGACACATGACATGTGTGACATGTCCTGATTCCCTTTTATTCCATAGGTTTGGTCCTTAAGGGGTTAAAGCACATTTGCACTTTTGGAATCTTTCATATTTTGCAAACACTCTCAAAGGTGATATCCCTGGTTGGAGTAAAGTGGAAGGTAGAGCTACTTCAGGGGTGCCCAAAAGGTAGATCCTCTGTTGTAGCACTACAACTCCCATGATGCTTTGCATGCATTTAGAATGACAAAGCATCATGGAAGTTAGTTCGTTTTAAACCATCTGGGGATCTACCTTTTGGGCACCCATGATCTACTTACTCGCTTCCATTTTCTTTGGGGAACCCTCAAAAGAGGATCTCACAAGCACCTTTACAGATCAAGTCTCACAAAGAGTGAGACGATTCCTGAATCCCACAGTCGTCACTTGCGACAGCTGCTGGGACTGGACAAAAGATGACAGCAGTGCTCTCTGCCTTTTGTCAACCTCAGATGTTGCCATAAGACAAAGTAGCCCCTACTTTGTCTTCTGGTATCTTTGGATTGCATTGGCATGAGTACTTCATAAACATAGCTTAATGAAATACTTTGAGTGACACTTCCAGTGAAAGTGATTGCCTGAATCAATTCCTGATTTGGAGAGAACTGCAAAGAATTCTGCAAAGAATAGAGCAAATACAGGAACCTCATGTGAATATTTACATTTTTTTATTTACTGTTTCCCATATATTTTAATTTTCTTTTAATGCAGGGCTTGCCAAATTTGCCTTGAATCTAGGAGCCAGATTATGAAAAAATAAATAAAAAGTGAAAAGTTAGGTTCTTTTAAAACTAACAAAGCTTTATTTTAAACTACAAAACTGCAATTATTAAAGGGACACTATAGTCACCAGAACTACTACAGCTTAATGTAGTGGTTCTGGGGACTATATCCTGTCCCTGCAGGCTTTTCAATGTAACCCATACCTTTTCAGACAAAAGGCAGTCTTTACATTGCTGCCTAGTAACACCTCTAGTTGCCATCACTCAAAATGGTCACTAAAATGTCTCCTATCTCAGTGGAGCACCTATATTCAGGCAGTGTTGACATTGCTAAATAGGAACATCTCTAGTGACAGTCAGAGGACCACTAAAAGGTGCTTCCTAGTACTGTGCAACACTGGCGTTCAGCGTCTCCATACTCTAGGCATGTAAAACCACATTTTCCATGCAATCGGAATGGGGCCGCTCACTTAAATAGAGACATTTTCTCACATACTTACAATTTTTTTATTTAAGCCCACTCAGCCTCCCTACCTTTGGGAGAGCTAGAGTCCAGTGTGGCTTGTGTAATCTTGCTGCTCCCTCTCACGCGTTTAGTAATGCCAAGGCCGGAGTTCTATCATATCCCGGGTCCAGGCATTACTGCAGGGCACGTGAGGGAGTAGAGCAAAAGAAGCAGGAAGATTACAGCCTCCTCGTTGCCCGCATCCATTCCGCAGCTGCTGAATGGGCTGGCAAACACCCAGGGATTTGTTGAGTACTGTTCTAATGCATTACAAGATAAAAAGAACGGTAAGTTCCAGACAGGAATGCCCAACATTCATCCTCTTTAACAATAAGGTAGATCAAAGATAATGCGACATAATGCAAACAGATTAAGAACGGTTTCTCCAGTAATGGGATTCAATGGTTACTTAAGTGTGACAGAAGAGTATAATAAGCTTTTACTATTCTAGCAATATGTCTGATGGGAGAACCAAAGCATGCGCTTTTAAAAACCACGCTCGAATCTTTAGCCCTCAAAGACACCAACATGCTGACTGTATGCAATCATAGGGAGACAGAGTTTCAATCTTTTAGTTTTCTCCTTATTATGGTTACTTTTTATAAAGCACCAACATATTCTGCGGGGATGTACAACGAGCAAACCATACACACAAGCAGTTATAACAAATGTTAGGGCAGGTGTGCCCAAAAGGTAGATCCACAGATGTTGTAGAACTACAACTTCCATGATGCTTTAACATGCCTTTAGAATTACAAAGCATCATGGAACCTGTAGTGTTCGAACAACTGGTAATCTCCCTTTAAGGGAACCCTGTACTAGGGTAATGGCCTCACTGTTCTAATTCAGAACACTCATCACACTATCACAAGAAAATCTCTAAAAGGGTAGATTAGCCAGCAAGTGACTACAATTTTATTTTTAAACTTGCCTTTAAAAGAGCTGTCTAGGCATAACTACTACATGCGGATGTAGGAGCTATGGTGCCATTAGACAGTGGGTGCTGCCCGGTTAGGTGCTTTGGTAAATCACTTGAGTCATTGAGATATCTACAGCCCTGGATCTAGGAAATCTGCATGTGCAGACAGGGTGCCTTAAATGTATTCTTGCATATGTGTATTTCCTATTGATTGGCTGCCTCCAGTTTTCAGTATGATCATTAAGAATGGACCTTTGGAGTTATATATTTTTTTCTTCTTCCAATCAGCTTTTACTTCCAGCTTTCTGTAGCACAGAGGTTTTCAAACAGTGTGCTACACTCATGGGCATCAAGTTGCCAAAAAGTGTGCCACGAACTAACCTATTTCAGGACTGTAATACGTTGAATGCTGCCCTCAAAACAGGTTTAACCCTTTAAGGACACAACTTCTGGAATAAAAGGGAATCATGATGGAATATTTACGTCATGTGTCCTTATGGGGTTAATAAAAGGCTTGCATCACCCTTGGGATTCCGATCTAGCAGATAATTAAAACAAATGTGTCATTTTGGATAAAAGTATGCAGCTCTTTCTAGGCTTCAAATTAATGTGACATATATAAGCTATAAATAAAGGTTAAAAAAAAAAAAATTATTGGAAGCCACTGCTCTAGCATGCAGTGCAATGCATAACATAAAATCCATATGAGCCTCTCTCATTCATTGTACACTAAAGTAATTCATATTGAGGTTTTACGTACCACTTGACGAAGATATTTTTAAAAGATCAAAGAAGCCAGTTTGCTGCAATAATGACCTTAAAAAAGCCCTCAACCCCTTAAGGACACATGACATGGGTGACATGTCATGATTCCCTTTTATTCCAGAAGTTTGGTCCTTAAAGGGTTAAAGGAACACTATAGCGTTAAGAATACAAACCTGTATTTCTAATGTTACAGTGTCCCTAGTTCTTCATAGAACCTCCCCCCTCATCTCAACGACTTTCATGAAAAATGAAATCATTTAGATGAAATTCAAATGTATAATATCTGGAAAAGTAATTGTATAGCATCTATTGAATTTACTATTATCAAGTTTGCTAAATGTATAAGTGAGGTATTTTTCATTCCTTGCATACTTCCTTTTCTATGCCCTTAGGGATGAAAATGAACATATAAAAGTACAAGGCATCTAAAAGACTTCAAGATATCTTATGTTGAGTGAAATGTAAACAATTCAACAGATCTATATGGAACTGTATTTTTCTATCAAAATGGAATACACAGCATTCTATGCATGTTAAGAAGCCTTGTGGACACACAACTTTTGCCTTAGAAAACGTGCCTTTCAATAGAGAAACACATTGCTGTGTACAATTTAAAATGAATAAATGCAACGTTTTAATTTTGTCAAAACAGTTGAGCAGCTCATTATAAAAGTTTTAGATTATACTGTACGCATTGCCATTTTAAATGTAAAGTTCTGACACTATAACAATACTAGTAAATTGCTAGACTTTAGAGAAGTTTGTATATTCTGTTTGGTTACTGTCATTACAGGAGGCATGTAACCATTTAGAATTATATTTCCACTTAAAATGAATTTGTCACATTGGCTGAAATGTATACTCTGGCAGGGAATACAGCAACGACGAGAATGTTGCTTGTAGCCCTGTTTTACACATGTCATCTTATAATGCTATGCTTTGGAAATTCACTGGTTTAGATTGAGAACTGCTTAACAGGATATATATATATATACACATACACACACACACAAAAATATATACATTTGCTACAAACAGTCTCATCTGTCTTTTATATACTATCTACCATGACAGGTACACTAATGTTAAACTGTTACAAACACAATGTATATATTGATTTAGTACCAATTTACATGATCCGGTTCTTCTTTAACTTTATGATTCCAATTATAGCGCTTCTCAAAATGAGAAACGGTTGCCCAGCTTTCTACTTAGGCTTAGAAAATATAGGTTGTTCACTGAATATCTAATGTGCATTTAATGAACCCCAAACCTAGATAAATGTAATTGGGAGAAAATAAGAAATAATGAATAAGAAATGTACATAATTTCACAGGATTATCCACTTTCTCTCATGTACCATTGACAAAGAACCTGGTAGCTATGACAACAAGAAATCCCTATTCATCTCAGGAGCAGAAATTGTTATTTCTCAAATTGAAAACTTTATCGTTTATTTTAGCATCACAATACAGATTGTGAAAACCATAGACATAGAATAAATAGACGCCGCATTCTGTGCTGAGCGGCGAGGAATGCGGCAGCCATCTTGAACCGGTCGCCGCTCTACTGAAGCTATTGAGGATCCCTTGGAAAGTCCATCTCACTAAAAGTAAGTGAAGGACTTGGGGCACTTATAGCCCTTAATGCCCCTACCCACATGTCATTAATGCCCCTACCCCTAATCCTTAATACCCTTACAGATACACACAGTGTTAATACCCCTACCCCAGCACAGGGGTATTAACATTGATGGGGTAGGGTTTTAACACCGTAGGGGTATTAAGGACTAAGTATAGGGGTATTAACACTGTGTGTAAGGGTATTAAGGATTAGGGGTAGGGGCATTAATGACATGGGGTAGGGATAGGGGTATTAAGGGGTAGGATCATTAAGGACTATAAGTATCCCAAGTCCTTCACTTACCTTTAGTGAGATGGGCTTTCCAAGGGATCCTCAATAGCTTCAGTAAAGCGGCGACCGGTCCAAGATGGCTGCCGCATTTCTCGCCGCTCAGCACAGAATTCCATAGGCGTGCGGCGTCTATGCATTCTATGTCTATGGTGAAAACAGCACAAGGGGAAGCAGGCTACCAGGAAAAGCCAATATTTCATCCAGATGGACATTTTCAGTGATATAGGTTTTGTGCAGCAAACTTAATGGCACTACCCTCATCCCATGTTACTCATATATACACACACACACACACACACACACACAATACATTGGCTGGTAAAACCTGGTCTGTTGTGTTGCTTCTTCCATTAGAAAACTATAAAACATTGAGGTTCTAAAGGCAGCTATGTTATTGTAGATTATTTAATTAGTCATGGTGGGAATGGTGCCTGGAGTCTGTATGTGTGGTGTTTTTCACATATTGAATTTGACCCCTTGGTTGCCAGAGATTTAACTCTGGAATGGCCAATTTTAATTTGCACTATTTGCACTAACTAATGGCCAATTTTAATTTGCACTATTCATTGGCCAAGTGCAGTCAGCTGATGCTCCCAGTCAATGAATGGCGTCTGCATTGGCTTCTGGCATTTGTAGAAGGCAGAAGTATGTTACCATAGCAGCAGGGCAACTACCAGTCTGTTATAACTGCCGCTTGGATGTATGCAAAAACAGGGCTATGGAACCCAAATAGAGCACCATATCAACTACAGTGAGCAGCAGTGGCTAATGTGTTATAGTGTCCCAAGGAGGGCACAAACATGAGGAACAGTGTGGCAGACACGTCTGATTAAAATGCAAATAACTTGGTATTTACACATTTGTTAGATATTATACACACCTTGTGTCTTCATGTGATTTTAAACAAGACTCTATAATATTCATGCTTCAAAGAGTCTCTTTGGCAAAAACATTACTTCCTCTTGAAAAATGTACAATATATATGCAAACATTAGCTGACCCAACAGATATCCAAAAGGGAAAAAAACAAGAAAAGTAGCAAGGAAAAAAAAAAAAAATCACATGCTTTTAGTCAAGTTCTTAGTTTCATATCCAGATGTGCACTTCCAATATCCATAACAAATATTTGTGGTTTGCGAACTTGATTTAGAATGCTGCATCACACAAAAGTAAGATGGAATGGTCACACAGGGCTGGCTGCAGACCATCATACTTAAATCAAACAGTGTGGATCTGTAAGGAACTGGCAAATCTGCAGACTTACAGGACAGGAAAGATGACTCAACTATTCCCAGAAGAAACTTTACTTCTGTAATGTAAAAACACAGCAGCAAAATGTGCACGCCAGTATCATTAGCTAGCACTAATCTCAAGTTTAAAAAAAAGATTTGTGCATATAAAAACTACATATTTTGCAGTAATACCTAGCATACATTTATTATGTATGAGGGGGGGAAAAAAAAGTAATTTCTAAACACAACTAGTCATACACCACGTATTTACATTGTTTGCAGCAAAATATAATGCAAAGAACACAATACAATTAAAAGACATGAGCTGCTTATTTTTTTGCCGTAGTGCAGATACAAGTCCATGTTTTAGTTTGGATTTGAATTACTAAACTCATCCAGAAACAACTATGAAAAAGGTGTCTGCAAAATAAGCTGCACTGCATTTACTTCCCCTCTTGCAGGCTAGCCACAACGCTTCCTTAAACCGACTACTGTTCTGTAAATCTACATCCAGTTAATGCAATGCCAATACAATTGACTTATTGTAAATAGGACGTCAGGTACTGTCAAACTAGTGGGCATGAAAGGTCTGCATAGTTTACTTGTAATTATGCTCTGCCATCAAGACTACTCCAAAAATTAGGTCGATAAAGATGCTAAAAAAAGTTAGAACCTACAAGAAAATAAATGCTGTAAATATACATAAACACATTATTGCAAAAACATAATATTAAGAGGTAGAATATGTGGGGTAGGGGGCGGGGCCTGACCAGCATGGCCGCCAGACGTGTGCGGGGTGAGCTCCCCACACAAACTTAGCTAAACCGGGCACAATCTATGATGCTATCCCCAAAACATCAATCAACGAGAATGTACACTACAAATAACCGATGGGGAGCTCTAGATGACTCTGGAAACTCACCCGCCGCTCAGAAGCCAAACGCCACTCCTGAGGAGAAAAGGCAGTCGAGAACAGGGCTCGAGTCCTGCAGGAACGCATGGGAACGGCGTTCCTGCACTTTTTCCAAAGCAGGAACGCCGTTCCCGCTAGTGATCCTGCAAGACTGGCCCAGGGGGTGCAATGTCGCTGTGCTGCCTCATTTCTCCCAGTCCCCAGCATAGTGCCGCCCACAATGCACTGTCTGCTGCTGTTGGTGGTGGTATGATGGCTGTCAAGATGCAGGAGATGTGCCTGCTCACACTACTCTCCCCTGCGGTAGTTTACTGAGGAGTGAAGCCTGCAGTGGGCGGGGCATTTAACTTCACTTCCTGTCAGGCCCTGCTAGAGGATTACCGAGCAGGGAGGAGTAAGAAGATCTCTTTTCAGCTACTTACACCACCAACAGTAAGTAGCCATGTTTTATTTATTTTTTCATTAAATAATTATATATCCAGCACAGAGCTCCACAGAGCTAAATCTTATAGTTCATGTGGAGCTCTGTGTTTTATTGGTCCAACAGTGCCACCTCACTTGTATTCCTCTTATGCTTCATCTCCCCTAAACACCAACAGCCATCCCTCTCTCACCCCTATTACTAGCAGCCATCCCCTTCTCCCCATCACTAGCAGCCATCCCTCACTCACCCCTATCACTAGCAGCCATCCCCTTCTCCCCATCACTAGCAGCCATCCCTCACTCACCCCTATCACTAGCATCCTCCTCTGCCCTATCATTAGCAGCCAATCCCTTTCTCCCCCATCACTAGCAGCCATCCCTCACTCACCCCTATCACTAGCAGCCATCCTCCTCTGCCCTATCATTAGCAGCCAATCCCTTTCTCCCCTATCACTAGCAGCCATCCCTCACTCACCCCTATCACCAGCAGCCATCCCCTTCTCCTCCCATCACTAGCAGCCACCCCTCTCTCACCCCTATCACTAGCAGCAATCCTCCTCTCTCTGTTACCAACAGCTATCATCCTCTCTCCCTCCCATCACTTGCAGCTATTCCTTATCTCCCTGCCATCACTAGCAGCCATCCCTTATCCCCCTATCACTAGCAGCCATCCCTCTCCTCCTCTCATCACAAGCAGTATATGTCTGTTTATGTATGTCTCTGTATGCCTTTCGTCTGTTTGTCTCTGTATGACTGTGTGTAATTCTCTGTATGACTGTGTCTGTGCATGACTGGTTGCTTGTATGACTGTGTTTGTTTGTATTCCTTTTATGACTATGTGTCTGTATGGTTGTGCCTTTGTGCATGTATGTATTTGTACCTGTATATCTATGTCTGTATGGTTTGGGAGGAAAAAGCCAGGCAAAGGGGCGTGTGGTGGGAGAAAGAGACACAGAAAGTGGTGGTGCAAAGAAAGAGACACACAAATGGGCTGGGGGAAGAAAGAGACTCAAAAGGGCTGTGAGGAGAAAAGAGACACACAAAAGGGGCTGATGAGGAAGTAAGAGAAACACAAAGGTTGTGGTAGGAAGAAAGATATACAAAGGGCCTGGAGAGGGAACACAGAGTGTGCTGGGCCCCCGTGTGCAGCGGTTGGCTCTCTCCACCATACCACTGGACCACCAGGTGATCTCCCCCCTCCCTGGCAAGGTAAGAAGCAGGGAAGGGGGAATAAAAAAATATGAACACATAAATAAAAAAAAATGCTTCCCCCCTATCATCCAGCACACACGCACACACACACACATCATCCAGCACGCACACACACACATCATCCAGCACACACACACACACATCATCCAGCACACACACACACACATCATCCAGCACACACACACACACATCATCCAGCACACACACACACACATCATCCAGCACACACACACACACACACACACACACACACATCATCCCGCACACACGCATCTTCCAGCACACGCACACTGCATTCATTACACACAATCTGCACTTACTACAAACACACTACATTCATTATACACACTCTGCACTCACTTCAAACACACTACATTCACTATACACACTCTGCACTCACTACATTCACTATACACATTCTGCATTCATTATGCACACTCTGCACTCACTACAAACACACTACATTCACTACACACTGCACTCACTACAAACACACTACATTCACTATACACACACTACATTCACTATACACACACTACATTCACTATACACACACTACATTCACTATACACACTCACTACATTCACTATACACACTCACTACATTCACTATACACACTCACTACATTCACTATACACACTCACTACATTCACTATACACACTCACTACATTCACTATACACACTCACTACATTCACTATACACACTCACTACATTCACTATACACACTCACTACATTCACTATACACACTCACTACATTCACTATACACACTCACTACATTCACTATACACACTCACTACATTCACTATACACACTCACTACATTCACTATACACACTCACTACATTCACTATACACACTCACTACATTCACTATACACACTCACTACATTCACTATACACACTCACTACATTCACTATACACACTCACTACATTCACTATACACACTCACTACATTCACTATACACACTCACTACATTCACTATACACACTCACTACATTCACTATACACACTCACTACATTCACTATACACACTCACTACATTCACTATACACACTCACTACATTCACTATACACACTCACTACATTCACTATACACACTCACTACATTCACTATACACACTCACTACATTCACTATACACACTCACTACATTCACTATACACACTCACTACATTCACTATACACACTCACTACATTCACTATACACACTCACTACATTCACTATACACACACTACATTCACTATACACACACTACATTCACTATACACACACTACATTCACTATACACACACTACATTCACTATACACTCTGCACTCACTACAAACACTACATTCACTACACACACTGCATTCATTCTACACACTCTGCACTCACTACAAACACACTACATTCATTATACACACTCTGCACTCACTACAAACACACTACATACATTATTCATACTCTGCATTCACTACAAACACACTACATGCATTATACACACCCTGCACTGCACTATATGCATAGGAGTATAAATTATTTAATTTTGGGGGGGGGGGGGGGCTGGGGGGTGCGGGAATCTTGGGTGAGTTCCCACACTTTTTTCCCCAGGACTTGACCCCTGGTCGAGAATACTGCATCAGAATATGACGCCACTTCCCACTCCCGGGCCGCAACCAACATGGCCGACGGGGGGGGGGAACATCCTGAAACTACATGGGAAGCCAACTTTAACGCCACCTTCGACAAGCTATGCGCAGCATTCTGGAGTAGGATAGCTGCACGGGCAAAGCAGACACAGCCCCAGACAGTAACCCTACAAGCGACTAGCCCCACCAAAGCCTGAAAGTCACCATAAATGTCTTCTACTTAGCACACAGGTTAGAATAGAACCTAATGTTATACCGGTTTATCTCTCGACATGTTAACCTTGCTAGCTACTGCACTCAAAACACCTACTTACCTAACCTGTGATCTACTATTATACTCATGATAAAACATAACATGGTGCACATGTAACATAGGCGACCTAGCTAAGCAACCAGCATCATTACTTCATTTTATCTCACTCAATCTTCTTTGGACAAATCAACTGTTTCGTTAAGCTGTTAAATATAAAATTTATGCAAATTATCATGCCACTGTCTACCATGTATGAAACTTGAAATACGCTGTTGTGGCACTTGTTGAAATATTGTGTTTATCTGCACTACTAAAAATAAAGAAGAATAATAATAATAAAAAAAAGAATGTAGGGTAACAGTTTTGTGACTCCAGGATAGATGTGACTGCCATTCTTGTGTCTTGAAGTATTTTTTGATTTTTAAGTTTGAGTCAAAATTGGAAAGTGCTTCAATGCAAGCTTTTTCCGTTTCAGATCCAAAAAAAAAAAAAAAAACACGTGAGAGGCTAAACTTGATACATGCCTTTAACCGCCTGCATAAATATGTAATAAATACACAATCAAAAGCTTTACCTAGAAGAAAAAACGACTTCGTTCCAAAGTGAATATACAAGTCATAAAATGAATACCTTTCCTCTTATCTAAAAATTTACCCGCCCAGGTGTGCCTTACAGAGAAAAGTTAGCAACGCGATAAACTGCAGAAATAGAGGTTTGGGAAAGGAACATTTCAAATATGCAGACATTTATGTTGTATATCATTAAAATGTAAATATAAAAAGGGAAATACCAAGCAGGTTTTGCCATTTCCAATTTACTTATCACTAAATTCCAATTGGAACTGTAATGCAGCAAGATAATCATTCTTCTACAGGTAAATGTGATCCTACCTAATCTCACTTTCCTAGTGCCTTTTTACAAAATACGAAACAAACCAGGCTTCACAGACAGCCTACAAAAATCTACATATGTGTCACTTAACAGGGTAGTTTTAACTTTGCACAAAGCTATGAAACAGACACATTATTCCATGTCTCTTGCTTATAGAAATAGGACATTCCTGCCACCTCAACAAACCAAGGTAAGAAATACCTTTGATCAGGCTGGGGCCTGCAGCTTTTCTACCCAACTAAACCAATGAGGCGGGGACAAGCAGGAAAAGGTTTACTCCCTGTAATCTGGAGTCCCACAGATGAGTAGTTCATTCACTGTAATGCAATTGTGGGTGGCTGAGCATTATGCAATTATTAGCCATAACTACCAGATACAAATATCATTAAATATGAATATTACTTTTTACACCAAGTACAAATCTGGTTATTTTACTATGGACACCTGTAAAAGGTATACTGGAGGACTTTGCTAAACCCACTGATGCCTTGCTGTATACAAGCATCTTCTACATGCATCCCTCCCTAATTAAAGGGACAGTGTCCTCATCCAGTTAATAATAAGGCTTCCCCCCCAACTGCATTCAGTATAAGGCTGGCTCATACCTGGCAGCCCTGCTGCAGTGGCTTAGGCTTCCCATGACAGTCAGCTCACTGGCTGGCTGAGTGTTATGGGAATCATGGTCCACAAACCCAGGCATGTCACAGGCGAGCCCCTCCTGCAGGACATTGCTATGACAGTGTTATTATAGTTCATTTCCCAGCCCAGCATGACAATGAATAGCCTGTCACAGGGGCTGTCACTATACACGCCCATTAGCCATGGCTGGCGGCTCCAGGCACTCACCCCAGTCCCGTTGTCGCACACCACCACCTTCCTGCCCTGGCTGTCCATGTTCCTGCCACCCTCAGCCGGAGCCCCTGAGCTAGCTCTCAGTCAGTCAGTCACTCAGTACACCGGAAGTGCGTCCCCCGCCCAGGCAGCAGCGCTGCCTCCTCCTTCCCTTCCTCCCGGTTAGGTCACGTGATGCGTCTGGCCAGCTCGCGGCCCAGCCGACCAATCGCGAGGCAGGCGCGGAGAGTGTGGGAGAGCGGAATCAGCCTGTTGGCTGCAGCAAAATGGAAGCTGTAGTTTCATTCATACGGAAGGCGCCATCTTTACTAAGGGCAAAGCTTTCTAATCGCCTCCTCAGTGTCGATACGTTGGTGATTGGTTTTATCATCTGAAAAGGAAAAAAAAGGGGGGGTTGGTTTCCAAATCTGTCTAGGAAACTGTGTTAACTAGTATGGGTTTAATCAGGACATTATTTGCTTGGCCGTGGACGTAGAGCGATGCCATGTATATATATAGGAGTCGATTAACGTTGTCCGTGTGCTGCAGTTATCATGTCATACCGTGTCCTGGGTGCGAAATGGAGAAGAAGAAAAAAATAAAAACCCAATTCCCAAATCAAAGATGGCGCCCGCGGCATCACCAAGTGCGATTTACGATTGTTCGAGGCCAGGGTGGGGCAGGAGGAGAGGTGCAGAGAGTGCTGCCATTTTTTCTCATACAATATCGGTGGCTTGAGGAAGATAGGTGGGATATTAGTGTTGCAGAGAATGGATAAGAGAACTGTGCCCTGTAAGCTAAAATAGTATTGGGGTAAACCATATCTAGGGCTTATTCACTAACCAGTGGGTTGTAGTAAAAAATAGAAAACAAAATTCATTGTAAAATCTACAATAAAAATAAATGATTTGTAAAACTGTCCAAGCCAGCTATATTCACACACCGGCTGCTTTAGCTAAAATTTTGAAATGTGGCTTTCGGTTCACCACAATTAGCCGGATATCGAATAAACCTGATGTTTGGTAGATTTTCTAGTTTTTATTATTTATATAGCGCCAGCAAATTCCCTAGTTCGGTCACGTTAATCAAAACTTTGTGGTTGACACAATTTAAACCTCCTAATATGGTCATGTATGGGTGCACCATACAGCTGGCTAAGAGGGAGCGTGCCCAGAAATTGAGTGTGTCAGCCTGACGTATGCACAAGGCTAACTGGCCCACCATGCTGGCTAACCACAATCAGGGTAGCCCTAATGTAGGACGCTATTGAATCAGTATCATAGATAGCTCTGTGGGGGAAGTCCGCTAGCCCCCCATATAAATCCGGAAGTATAGAGCATCAGACTACACGGTGCAGGGTGAAGAGTCAGGTATATTTTGCTATGGTCCAACAGACAAAATAAATATACAATGTTCCGCCAGTAAGGTCTTTATCATGTATTAACATACATGCCGCAGTGTTTTATCTTTGTTTTGCCTTTTGGACCATAATAAAATAAACCTGCCTCTTCACCCTGCACAGTGTAGCCTGTGGCTTTGTACTTCCAGTATCATAGAGGGTTATTCACTAAAATGAGAATTCAAAGTCAATTTCAAATTTAAGAAATAAAATAGCCGAACTGGAGAAATACTAAGACAGCTTTGCTACCAGTTTAGCTACTCTAGTCTTAAATTTGAAACTCACTTTGAACTCTCACTTTAGTGAATAACCCTGTTAGAGAATGGATCCCTGAGTTTTATTTGCACAATACAAGCACACTTAATGATTTACTTCCACTCCGCTTACTGGAGACTTTCCTCTGATGTCCCCAGAAGTGGCATACCAGAGACGTGTTTAGTGAACAAACTTGATTTTGAAGAATTATTCCAGTTAATTTATGTTAACCTAAATATTGCAGTTCACATAACCACATACTGCCCAAGCGTCCCTGTTTAAGGAGGACAGTCCCTATTTCAGTCTCAAATCCTTCTCTACCTCTTTTCTATCTTAATGTCCTCCTTGTCTATAAGGTCCACAGCATTAATACTCACGGTATTATGTCTTTAAACAACAATCATTATGTTTAGACATTAGTTTTGTGCAAGTAAGATACACTGTTCTTTTTCTAAAGTACATTTAGTTGCATAAATTGTTATTGTTAGGTCATCTATAAAATTATCAGAACAAAACCACTCCTGGCTACACCCCTACTCACACCCCTAAAATTAAAGTGCCCCTCTTTGTCCATTTTATAAGTTGGGAGTTATGTAACGATATTCCTTAAATATCGACTTGACAAGGGAAGTGCACAATTTAGGCCAAAAGAAATGGACAGGATTAATATCTCCACTTTGGCCTACAATTTGAATTTGTCACGATTAATATCTCGCTGAACCAGTTTTTTTTTTTTTTTTATCTTTCTTTATTATCATGAGTGACTTATTGGCTTAGTGATTTAAAAGGATTCGTGGTGTAGATTGTATGAAGTCCTATTTGTAGGTTTACTTTTAATAAATGATTCACCAGCAGGAGCTGTATTTTTTTATTATTTTTGTAATTTTTTTATTTTAAATTGCTGTCGGACAGAAATCAATATAATAGGTACATTGCATACAATACAAAAGCATAACAGTCAACTTTCCATCAAGGTGTACAATGCGTTAGCACAAATAAGGCTGCAGTGTCCCGTCAGATTCTCAGACGTAGTATGAACAGCCATGAACCCGATGACAAGGTTTTTATTATTATATATGAAAATAATTTAACATTGGTAATAACCAAAATAACAGAAAACAGAGGTTTAACCAGACCTGCAATACCTTCCGTCTTTTGACTAGTATGTGTGACTGAAAACAGCATGCTTAAACAGTAGCTGTGGGCCAAACAGAAAAACAAGAAAAAGTAAGTAAGTAGAAGGAACTAGGGGAGACGAAATGGAGTAAGGAATTAAAGGATATCAGTAATGGTCTCGATGCAGGGGAAGTAACTAAACCCGGGCTTTCGGTTCTCAAGAGTGCGCGTTTGGGCTTGGCGAGCCACATATAGAACATGGGTAGATCCGAACCCATAATCTGCGATTCAAGATCCACTCGTCTCTCCCCCGGGGCTGCATGCCACATCACCATCTAAACAAGTTGGGCTGCACAGTAATATATTTTGAGATTTGGCAATCCCAGCCACCCCCCCTCCCCCCTCTCATTTTTGACCTATATAGCATATTCCTAGCCAACCTGTGTCTTTTGTTATCTTATATGAAGGAATCTTGGTTAGCAGTATGGGAAGTGCCATCATTTTGATGCTATGGATATGTCCTATTCATGAGATCGGTCTGGACCCCCAGGCCTCTAGGTCTCTCTTGATAGTGTAAAACAGGGAGTGATAGTTGACTTAATGGAGGGTCTGACTACTCCTGGTGACCATGATACCCAGGTACTTAATTGAGTCAGTTAGGCGTAGTTGCATTGTGGATCTAACGGTCTCTTCATCAGCGGCTGACAAGTGCATAGACATGGCGCTCGATTTGGTCAAATTGACCTTATAGCCAGATATTTGGCTGTATTCCCCTATCAGGTCGGTCAGAGGGGGGCAAATACTCGAGCGGGTCCGAAACCATCAGTATAACATCTTCGACATAGGCCGATACCTTGTATTCCTCTCCCCCAACCCTCACACCTCTGGGGCCTCTCTTATTCGTTGCAAAAATGGTTCCAACGCCAAGGCAAGCAACAGGGGGGATAGAGGGCACCTCTGTCTGATACTGTTACCTATGGGAAAGGTGTCACCGCTGACACCCGGTAACGCAACATGCGCCGCATCTATATCAGGGGTGTCATCCCTATAGAGGACCCACGGCCATCAAAAACGAGGCAGGGATGCCCCAATGCTTCAAGGGAGAAAACAGGTACGGCCACTCGACCCTCTCGAACGCCTTTTCCGCGTCCAGGGATAGGAGCAGAGAAGGCGTCCGAGACTGCTATGTGCGCCACACCAAATCCACCACCCGCTTTGTGTTTTCATATAGTTGGCGTTCTGGTGTGAACCCAACCTGATCTGAGTGGATCAACCTCTGTATCATGAGCTTTAGCCTGGTGACCAGTACTTTTGCTAGGATCTTAGCATCCATATTAATCAGCGATATTAGTCGATAACTGCCCACTTCCAGAGGGTCCTTACCTTCCTTCGGTAATAACACGATATTAGCTAGCGTCATTACCCGGAACAGCACCACTCTCCCTCTGGCAGCATTGAACATGGAAACCAACCTTGGCACCAACACTTCACTGAATGTCTTATAGTGCGCTCTGGATAGGCCATCTGGACCTGGAGCCTTCTGCCCAGAAGTGGCCGCTATGGCCTCAGATTTCTCTTCTGGGGTAATCTCCCATCTGAGGTTCGCCCCCTTCATCAGCGAAAGGAGCAGGTAGCTCCACCAACTGTAGGAAATGCTGTATTTTCCCACAATCGCATCTTCAGATGTATGGGTCGGGGATGATTGTATAATGAGCTATAAAAGCTCATGGAAAGATTTTCAATGTCCTTTGGAGTGGTGACTATCCCATTCTCTGGGTGCCTCAGGGCCCTAATAGCTTTCGAGCGCATCCGCAGCCGCAATGTTCTTGCTAAAAAGGTATCCATACAGTTAGCGTTCTCGAAATGGAACCTACGGTTCTCGGGCTACTCCATCCAAGAAGGCTCTTTTTGGGTCAGTCTGAATTCCCCTCAGTATCTCCAAGGACTGTGGGCCCGGAGTAGCTTTATGTTGTTGCTCCACACTACGGAGCGCCTCCTGGAGGTCGCAAATCATTTTAGTTTTAAGTCTTTTTTTTTTATGAGTGGCCATCTTAATTAGGGGGCCTCTGATGACCGCCTTATGAGCGGACCAAACAGTGGCCGCATCTATCTCAGGGGTGTCATTTAAAAGAAAATACTCTCCCAAAGCGACATTCAGTTTCACTACTACCTCGCTATCTTCAGGAGTGAGTTATTCAGCCGCCATGACCATCGCGTTGGAGTCAGAAATCCTCGCAAGGAGAGATGGATATCTGCGTGGTCCGACCAGGAGAAGGACCAAATATCTGGTGCCTGGACCAATGGAACAGTTTTCCGCAAGACTAAGAAAAGGTTGATGCGGGAGTACGTCCCATGAGGGGCCGAATAGAATTTATAATTACGTTCCCCTAGGTGATGCACCCTCCATATATCTACGAGTTCGCATTTCTCCATAAAGTACCTAAGAAGTATGTCATTAGACCCCATTCCATGTAAGCGCCTGGTCCCGGAAGCCGTGCTTCTGTCAGCCACCGAGCAGAGGGCTGCATTGCACTCCCCACCCATCACCACGAACCCACCACTCAAAGGCCGCACCAGGTCACTTAGATCCCTCAAAATTGTTGATCCGCTGCATTTGGAGCATGTAGGTTTACGAAATGGATCGTTTGTGTCTCTAAAGTGCCAGAGAGGCACAGGTATCTACCTTCCCCGTCCGAGCTGGACCCCGTCACCTGTAGATTACAATTGTTGTGTATAAGTATCTCTACACCGCTGTGTTTATGGAATGATCTAGAGGCGTAAGACCTGTCATAATCCCTATCTCTTAAAGCGATCTGGGATGCCCTAGGTAAGTGAGTCTCCTGGAGAAAGCCGGCCCCCCTCCAGCCCAGGCCCAGACCCAAAGAACCAGGACCCGAGTCCCCTCCCGCCAACAGAGCCCCTCGCCTATAGCGGAAGGCCAGAACAACAAAACCCCCGGGAGGGGGGTGGAGGAGGGCAACGACAAACCCACCTGAGATTGCCCCCAGCCATCTTACATACCAAGAACCCCCTCTCTTAAAACAAAAAAAATGGCCCCTGGAAAGTATTGCCATTCAAAAACACTATTTGGACTTATTGGTGTTTAAAAGACTGTTCTGGCCCTTTAAATAAAACTGGCTGCTTTGTCCCTCCTCAATCTCTCATCAGCCCGTTCTAAACTTTAACCCCATGGCGATTTTATTCTGTTCATGGGATCTGAGCGCTGTTCAGATATATTGAGCGCTCAGATCCAAGCTATCTGGGAATAGGATGTGGGGGTTCTGTTCAGTGTAATGGGAATTATGTATTTTTGTGTATTTTTGCTTCTGTTGTGAATGGAGATATTTTCTGTACCTGGAGATAATTGGCTTACTACAGCCAGTTAAGCCAATTATCTCCAGGATAGAGGAGAAGATAGACCGGCTGCACAGCCTAAATCTGTGGAACTGGTTTGGGGCAGGAAAGCCATGCTTGCAGTCGGTCAAAAAGGACTTCCATCTAACATTTGAACCACTGTACCAATTTGTATGATTTTGACATATGTTTGTATACTGCGTATGCTGGTTTTATGTGAATGTGATGTATACTTTTAAAGTTATGAATATTGTGTAAAACTGTGTATTTTCAGAGGGGAGGATTTTGCTGGAATGAATGGGAGTGTTTGACTGTATTGTAATGTTTTGTAATGGTTGATTGGTTGTTCCACAAGACCACGTGGGTGGTAACCTTGTGGGAAAAGTTGCATGTAAGTGCCAATAAACCCTTAGACTGCTGAGTTCCTGTTTTACCCTCAACATAGAGCCTTGTCTCATGTGTGGGGGAAAAGGCTGTATTTACACTGGGGAATTGCTATACTCTACATACTCCCCTTGCTATAATCACTAAGCTCTTTTAAGAGCTTGTTCCAGCTTCGCTCTCTGCAGGAAGAGAGGTTCGGTCTGCAGTGCTGATGGTGTCAAGTGGAGGGATTGGAGTCCTCGGGAAGCACTAGGAGCATCCATCAACGGAGGTACTCGGTTGGAGTACTGGAGCTCCATTACACTGCCGTATCCCCCCCTTCACCCACACATCCTGCCCCCAGAAGGAGGTGTAGTCATAACTCCCATTCGGGACTTCAGCAGGACTTCCATGCCCTCCCAAACCCCGCATCAGCTCCCCATCGCCCCCCAACAGTACCTTATCCACCTCTCCACTGCTCTGCTCGCGATTTACTTAGCAAGCTCAAAACGATCTCTCCTCAGCGCTGCCTCCGGTTGCTCCGCTCATCCACTCTATGTGTAATCTGGGAATGGTGACGGCCGATGTCATCAGTGGAATCGTCAGGGCCCGGGTCCGCGGTGTTGAGGGCCTTCCAGATGCAGGGAGGTCACCGTTTGGTTGGAGCACCGCTGTCGTCGTCCCTTGAAAAATGAGTATCCCCTTTGTCCGCAGGGTATCGGCTATCGGTTTCCATGCGCACCTCTTCTGTAGCGTAGAGGGGGCATGGTCCTGGAACACTTGCAGCCGTGTCCCGGCATATGCGGCCTCTGAGCCACGGCACGCAGCATTTCTGGATGATGGTTTCGGCAGTGGAGCAATAATGGAAGCGGGCGATAACGTCACTGGGAACACTGCCCTGGGCTCCCTTCGCCCTCAGCGCCTGGTGAGCACACTCTATGGCCCACTTGTCTTGCAGGATGTCAGGTAACAAGGGCCGGAAATTTTTGATCAGCAGGCCGGAAACGCTCCCCTCACCCGATGCCGCAGGTAAGTCTCACACCTGCACCAGCGGAATCCGCCATCTCATTGTGGGCTTGCACTACGTAGTCCGCCCGAGATTCCAACTCCGCAGTGCGATTTCCGCCTGTATTTCTGCTTTCAGGGCTTGTGCGCCCTTCGCGATCTCATCAGCGAGGTAGGTCCTTTCGGCCTGCATTTGGAACAGGATGCGCGTCGTGTCCTCCAAGCAGGCCATCGAGGTGTCCGAGGCCGCCTCATCTGGGTCCTGCGCACGTGGGCTTCCCCTGTCGCCATCTTGGGTATGCTTAGGGCCTTTGCCCGTCTGAGTGAAAATCGATGGTACAGATGCATCCCTGCAGGTCGGCTTCTTCCCGCTAACCTTCATGCTGCTAGAAGTCTCACACAAAAAGGATAGGGACGAAAATTTCAGCTTCTTGCGGATTTCAAGTGCGATTTATCGGCCCTTTCTCAGGACTATGCGACTATCTCAGTCGAAGTCCAGGCCACGCTCCCAGGAGCTGTATTTTAAAGCGGCATCTATCATGGTATAACACTGTTTTTTTCCAATCCCAACTCTCAGTTTCCTAAATATCCCCCCTAATATATATTTAGGGGGGTTTTTTGTTTGTTTTTTTATACCTTTTAAACTCACTTTTCCTTTTTTTTTTTTTTTTTTTTAAATAGGTGGCAATGGATATTTTTCCAATATGCCCCATGTTACAGAGCTTGGCAGTGACATATAATCATTGCCTTATTTTGTCCATACGATGTAAACGCTGTCTGCACATGCCCAGCACCCAGAAGTAAAGGCGACTTCACTTGGCACTTGCATTGCTGGCAGATGAACTAGGAAGGATCACAAGAATTGAGACGAGGGACACAATGGGGATTTTACAAATGCAGTGTTCCGTGCAATTGCTTTCAGAGGAAGGCAACCTTTGGCACCCCAGATGTTTTGGACTACACCTCCCATGATGCTTTGCCAGCATTATGGCTGTGAGAGCATTATGGAAGATGTAGTCCACAACATCTGGAGTGCCCAAGGTTGCCTACTCCTGGTAGATAGCTGGTTTCCGTGGGCACATATCTTTATGGTTATATATTGTGATAAAGACACTGCTTGAGATCTTACACAATTTCTTCCTCATTCCCTTTAAATGTTTCCAAATACTGCAATCCTTTAATTCTCTCTGGCCATCACATTCAAATTCCCTGATCTACCTTTTGTCTCCACTGCCCATTTTAACCTGTAGAATAGATTGTAAACTGATGGCTAAGTAGTGTGCATAAAAGAGCTTTAATTGCTAAATAATTTCAGTTCATTTACCGTATATACTCGAGTATAAGCCGACCCGAATATAAGCTGAGGCCCCTAATTTTACCCCAAAAAACTGGGAAAACTTATTGACTCGAGTATAAGACTAGGGAAATGCAGAAGCTACTGGTAAATTTCTAAATAAAATTAGATCCTAAAAAAATTATATTACTTGAATATTTATTTACAGTGTGTGTGTGAGTGCAGTGTGTGTGTATGAGTGCAATGTGTGTGATGCAGTGTGTGTGTGTGTGTGTTGCAGACCCTTGGTGGGGGGTGGGCATTTTTATTATTATTATTTTATTATTATTTTAATTTTTTTTTTGTTAAATTATTTTTTATTTTTGTATTATTATTTTTTTATTTATTATTATTTACATATTTTTTTTCTTCCCCCCTCCCTGCTTGATACATGGCAGGGAGGGGGGCTCTCACTCCCTGGTGGTCCAGTGGCATTGGCAGTTCAGTGCGGAGGGAGGGGGCCTGGCAGGAAGCGCTTACCTCTCCTTCAGCTCCTGTCAGCTCCCTTCTCCTCCGAGCCGGTCCGGTCAGCTCCCCTGTCAGCTCACACTAAGTCTCGCGAGAGCTGCACTATGACCCCGCGGCTCTCGCTAGACTTACACTGGGAGCTGACAGAGGTGCTGACCGGACCGGCGCGGAGGCGGAGGGAGCTGACAGGAGCTGCAGGAGAGGTAAGTAAGAGCTTTGCCAGCCCCCATTGAACTCGGCTTATACTCGAGTATATACGGTACATTTTGTAATCTGGCTCTTTATGAATGCCAGTAATAACAGTAATAATATTTATTCGTATTGAAATCAGAAAATGGTTAAATTGTAGATTATGCTAGCTTTAGTGTACCTATAATCTTAATTTTATTAACCCCTTAAGACCGGAGGGCGTACTATTACGTCCTTTTTAAAGCGGCTCTAAACGCCGCAGGGCGTAATAGTACGCCCTCCGGTTTTTAGTAACTTACCCGGTCGCCGGCGGTCCCACGCCGGCGATCGCGGTTGGGGGGACTCCCAGGGAGCCCCCCCGCGGCACATCTTCCTCCTCCGGTCCCTCCCGGTCATGTGAGAGTGAGGTCCTTGCGAGGACCTCACAATCACATGGCCGGGATAGTTGGCTGCAGCAATGCCAGCAGGGGGACTAACTGTAATGACAGTTGGTCCCCCTGCTGGCTGAAATCAAATAAACTAAATGTTAAATAAGTGTAAAAAAAAAAATTTATACTTAGATCATATATATATATATTATATATATATGATCTAAGTATATATATATACACATATACATACACACACATACACCGTCTAGGTGTATTTTAATATTAATATATATATATATAATTATATATATATTAATATCAAATTACACGTAGACTGATACTGATTATATATATATATAATTATTGTTATATATATATTTATAAATAATATAAAAAAAATATGTAAATACGTAAAAAAATAAAATAAAAAAAATAATTAAAAATAAAATATAAAAAAATATATAGATGTGTTTTATTTCGTTCTAACTGTATTGTGATATTAATATATATATATTTATATCAAAATACACGTAGAACGAAATAATATATATATCTATATACATAAATATATACGTATATATCACTATATATATACCTATATATAAATAAAAATATTAAAATAAAAATATATATATACACATATGTATATATATACATATATTAATTCTACACATATATTTATGTAATAATTTTACATAATTAGGTATCCTAATTAATTACAATTAGCGGGACCTGCCTGACCACCCATGCCGAAAGTATAGGGAATTTAATTTGCTAGCACTATATTTAACCCTATAACTTTCCAAGACACCATAAAACCTGTACATGGGGGGTACTGTTTTACTCGGGAGACTTCGCTGAACACAAATATTAGTGTTTCAAAACAGTAAAATGTATTACAACCATTATATCGCCAGTAAAAGTGACGTTTTTTGCATTTTTCACGCACAAACATCACTTACAGGGACAATATTATTGCTGCAATACTTTTTACTGTTTTGAAACACAAATATTTGTGTTCAGCGAAGTCTCCTGAGTACAACAGTACCCCTCATGTACAGGTTTTATGGTGTTTTCAAAAATTACAGCGTCAAATATAAGGCTTGTGTTTAATTTTTTTCACATTAAAATTCGCCAGATTGCTTACGTTGCCTTTATGACCCTATGGTAGCCCAAGAATGAAAATTACCCCTATGATGGCATACCATTTGCAATAGTAGACAACCAAAGGTATTGCAAATGGGGTATGTCCAGTCTTTTTTAGTAGCCACTTAGTCACAAACACTGGGCAAAATTGGCGTTTTTTGCATTTTTCACACACAAACAAATACGAACGCTAAGTTTGGCCAGTGTTTGTGACCAAATGGCTACTAAAAAAGACTGGACATCGCTTATTTGCAATACCTTGGGTCGTCTACTATTGCAAATGGCATGCCATTATGGGTGTAAATTTATTTCCTGGGCTACTATACAGTCTCAAAGGCAACGTAACCAATCTGGCGAATTTCAATTTCAAATGTAACACGCTATATTTGACCCTGTAACTTCCCAAAACACCATAAAACCTGTACATAGGGGGTACTGTTTTACACGTGAGACTTTGCTGAATACAAATATGTGTATTTTATTGCAGTAAAAGCAAACAGTACTATGACATTGACAGTTAAAATGTCATGTAGGGGGGGCGGGGCCGGGCCTCCGGGCCGACTGGATGCTGCCCGCATGGGCTCCAGCAGAAAACCGCCATAAACAGCACTGAACATGACCCAAATCCGCTCAAAACAGCGAAACCTGCCGCATATGAAAGGGGGAAAGCTCCGACACTCACCCGATACCCGCATACAGCGGACCGCGTGGCGGGCGGGCAGAGAGGACTGAGTCTGGCCTACACGCGACCTCTGAGAACTGGCCGCCATTACATGCAGCCGCGAGGCAAGCATCCCTGGAGACGGGAGACCCTTGGCCCGGGGCACGGCCCCGTCTCCCCCCCCTGGCCGGCGGGGGATATCCTGGCCACATGATGGAACATCTTGGCAGGGACCGAGGACCGGCTCAAACACACCCTTGAACGGCCGGAGATGGAGTACGGCACGTGCGGACTTCGGCCCTGCTGAGCGCCAGGTGGACACTGGCAAAGCAGATAAGTGCAGACGGAATATAAGCAGGCACGGAGGGGTCTACCTGCCTTTATGCGGAGGCTTCTGCATGCGGCTCGAGGGGCCCAGCTGGCTGCCGGCCCACGGACGGACACCCCGGGTGGACTGCCCCCTGGTAACAGTTCTGGACCATGCATCTGGGTTTGAGGGGGGCCCGGAGAAGGAGGTCCCTGGCGCAGTGAGTCCTGTGGGGCTAGAGGGCACCGACCCCCTCCGGTATACTTGTGGCCATGGGGGGGAGGTGCACCGGCTCTAAGTGTGAGGCCTGTACTGGGTGAGACTCATGGGCCCAGATGTTATCAGGCAGCGCGAGAGATGCCGGGGAGGTGCAGGGGACCGCGAGTGCTGGAGCCTTTGGTGGGGGGTCTCCGGGACTGGCCTGGACCCCGAGTGCCCACGGCATCGCGGAGCGCTCCGCGGGGGAACGGGTCCTAGGGGAGGACAGACGGAGGACTGGCATCCTAAAAGACCTCATCGACCCTGTGTGCTGACAGCTTACCGTATTGTAATCCGGCTCAACATCAAATACGCTGCCTATGTTGTGGGATCTACACGGGAAAACCTATGGGACTAACCATGCCAGCTAGCTTGTTTACAAACCTGAAAGCTTACACCGTATTGAGATTTAGCTCAACAACAAACACGCAGTCTCTGCCATGAGACCCTACTGCACAGCTGAACATTCCAGGACTATTCTTATAAGCAAGCCCACGCGCAAATCTGGACTCTTGAGAAGTTCCTCAACTATGCTTAGATATGCATAATGATTACTTCGGGGCTTTTATTCATATTCTTAGTTAATGCTGTTCTAATGCGAACAAGTTTTAGAATTATTATGGTTTCCTGCTTAACGCCGCCCCTGGGGGCCCTCGTTTACTGTTGTTAAATACTGCATGCTAAACTAAGACCAGCTTCGGCTACTGCCTGAGCTATGTAGGCGCACCATCACATGCATTACCGCTACTTCAATGACCCATAAAGCGTCCTCAATACACTGCACTATCCACAGGCTAAGGTAACTGGTAAAGGCCATGCCACCACGCGCGGCGCGACATACAGGCCATCGGATACTCGCTTTAATACACAGTTAACGTTAGCGCTTTTTTTTTTTTTTTTTCGCATGGCCATCTGACCTTCTGACCGCATAGCCACTGACCGCTGATTTCTGGATATACTATCCATGCGCAAGCCGCTCGTCGCCATGCAGGCGATATATGCACTGACCACAATCTGCTCACTAGGCCTAACTCACGCGACCAACTTTAAAATAAGGCATAGGTACACATACACTATTATTCAGACGTGCTGAACCGTGCCTTATTTCTCCCCGGCAATCAGCCTGATAGTCTGCAAACCACACACATGCTTGGGTAACAGGTTGCTCCCATTATATTTACAGTACATCTTGCATATGTTCTAGCGAAGGCGAACAAGTACTATTCACGCTAATCTGCCCGAGACCCGTATTCTGCGTCATATCTGATTAACAATACCATGACTAGGCACTGAGAACTGCTGATATTATACTGTAAACCTGTATTTAACCTAGGCATAGGCACATATGCATGTATCACACCCTGCAACACTGAGCCTCTGCGTAGGCAATGTCATACCAATACTTATTTGTCTCATGTGATAACTTTGCTCACCTGCAAAATGAAACATAGAGAATTTAATGAACATAACATGGTGCACGGGTAACATAGGCAACCTAGCTAAGCATCCGGCATCATCACTTTATTTTATTTCACTCACTCTTCTTTGGACAAAATCAACTGTTTAATTAAGCTGTTTTTTTTTTATAAATTCTTTATTTTCATTTGTGCATGGAATAACATTTAGGTTCTCTGGAGCACAATAGTTACAGAGAATTCGTGAGTAATAATACATAACATATTATGTCAATAACATTGCACACATTTTTAAGACAACAAATATTAAATCTAAAACTATGTATGAGTATAACCGGGCTTGTCAGGCGTTTGAGTTAGTGGTTGAAGACAATGTATAGGGTGAAGGGATTGTATTTAGGAAAGCTTATAACGTGTCATTCGCCAGAACAGTGTCGTTGTAGTTGTAAGCTCGTATCTATCTAAACGGGATACTTTTTGACAGACAATTCCAGTTAGTATGCATTCTTTTCAAAACTTAAGATTATACATCAACAGGTGTGCAGAAGAAAACTTAAGGTGGCTTGCGCAGAAGCCTATGCTCTTGTGGTTATTAAGGTGGTTTAACAGAAAGGAAGGGTTTGGTTAGTAGCATGATCATTGATTGTTGGTATCATACAGTTGGTTTGCGCAGAAACCAATACTGCGGGCTTAAACAACCTTGCCCGTCTTGGGTAGCTATTTATTCCAGTTTGATTTCCCTTATCGGGTGTACCTGTGGAGGCATTTGGATGTGTTGTCTAGGTTTCGTCGGGGGGGGAGGGGAATAGGTAAAATAATTTGGAGGTGGGGGTAAGGTTATAGGGTTTGTAAATCGTAGTCGTATGTTTTATTTTGGCTAAACGTCACCAGCTATTGTCTGTTTCAGGTGTTGTAGAGATTCATCTGCTATGTGGCTTTTAGTCTCTGGTACGACTGTTTCTGGTATGGTTCTGGGGGTTGGGGAGTGGGGTGTTTGAACTTGGTCGGGGGCAGGGTAGTTCTCCGTCTGGCGATGTAGCCGGGGAGGATATGGTCTAATCTCCCACGGTCGTGTGGGGTGTCTGTTGTAGCAATTTGGTGTTGTGTTTAAGTCGCTATTGTTGGGTGTGGGGGGTAGGGTGTGAGGTGGGGTTGTCGTGTATGTATGTGTTCGTAGGTATTGTTTGGTGTCTTCAATTTTTGGGGGGGGTGGAGGTGTGGGGTCTGTCTCAGTGGGTGGTTCGTGTGGATTCTGATGTGGGTCGGGGGGGTAAGTGTTGAGTGGTGTGTATCGTTTGTGAGAGTGTGTTGGAGACATCCGTCTCCTCGGTGTCTGGTTGGGTAGGGTCCCTCCTAGTTGGGGTATTCAGTGTGGCCATGCCTGGGTTAGGGGGGATGTGTGTGTGTCTGTCAGTTTTAGTCCGTTGCAGGTTAGGGTGGTGTTTGTGGTGGGCTGGCTGGTGGGTCGTTGGCGTGTGGTGTCGATGTGGTAGGGTTGCAATGTTGGGGTAGGTATGGATGAGGTGTGTGATGGGGGGGGAGGAGGGAGTAGGGGGAGAGAGAGAGGGATAGGGGGGGGGGGAGAGTAGGACCAGAGAAGGGGTAACCTCGCGCGTCCTCCGCCCCCCCGCCCCCCCCCCTCAGGTAAGGGGCGGGAGGTTTGGTTGGCAGGGGGTATATGTGGGGGGGTTATGGCAGTGTTGCCGTTCTCATTATCCAAGGGTCCCATACCTTGTGGAAAGATTTAGTCGTGTCATGGATCAGGGCCGATAGTTTATCCATTTCCACGGCTTCTTCTATGCGCCTTTGGACTTCGGGCATGGAGGGGGTGGTGTTGTTGCCCCAGTGTCTGGCTATGGTGCGTCGTGTGGCTAGTGCCACTCGGGCTGTGAGCTTATTTTGGGCTCGTGTTAGGGTGTCGTGTGGTTTAGAGAGAAGCCATATCCAGGGGTCTAGCGGTAGATTGCTATGGAGTAGTCTGTTTGTCAACTGGGCAATTTCGCTCCAAAGTGGGGTGATTGTGGGACATTCCCACCAGAGGTGGAGGTAGGTGCCCTGTTCCCCACATCCCTTCCAGCATCGGTCTGAGGTGGAGAAGCGCATTTGCTTCAACCTCAGGGGGGTGATGTACCATCGGAACATCGTCTTGTACGCTTGTTCTTTGTGTGTGACACAGATTGTGAGCGAGGCCGTAGCGTCCCATACTTCTTTCCAATCCGATGGGTCCTCTGGTTGTCCTATGTCTCTCTCCCATGCTGCTGTGTATGAGAGGGCGTCATGAGAGGTGGAATTGTGGAGTATACCGTAGATAATGGATATCTGCCCTTTTTGTATTGGGGAGCGAATGCACATTTTTTCAAAGGTCGTGGCCGGCGTGGTGGCCGCTTGGTGGTTGAGCGGTTGGGACAAGAAGCTTCTAATTTGTAGGTAGCGGAAGTGGTCAAACGCGGTGAGTGGAGTGGTGTTCGGTAGCTCCGGGAAGGGGAGTAGTTGTGGTCCTCTGAAAAAGTGGCAGAATCTGATCAATTCATTATCTTCGAACCGTGCAAAATCCTGTGGGGTCATTCCTGGTTCGAATTGGGTGTTGCGTAATATGGGTGTCAAAGGGGATGGGGAGTTAATGATTTTATGTTTGCGGGTGACTTGGTCCCAGAGTTGTATGGAGTGCGTTAGTGCGGGTGTTGTTGGGGGGGTCTGTGGTCTGTCTTTTTTTGGTAGCCAAAAAAGTAGGGAGGGGAAGTCCCGACCGAGCAGGTCGTGCTCCAAGTCTACCCAGATTTTTTGCCCAACTGGGGCATGTAAGTTCTGGATTTGTGCGAGTTGGGCCGCCTGGTGGTAGTCCCACAAGTTGGGGAGGCCCAATCCCCCCATTTTATGCGGTATGTATAATGTTGCTCTTTTGACCCGTGCCTTTTTTCCCGCCCAGATGAATTTGTCTATACGTGTCTGTAGAGATCTAAAGTCTGCTTTGGATATGGGTATGGGCAAGGCTTGGAATAGGAATAGGAATCGTGGGAGGAGGTTCATTTTTATTGATGCCAGGCGGCCCAGCCAGGAGATGGAGAGGTGTTGCCAGGTCTCCAAGTCCTGTGTTGCTTTGGTTAATAGTGGGCGGTAGTTAATTTGGTACGTCATGTTTAGTTCTGCCGGTAGTCGCGTTCCTAGGTATTGTATGGACTGTGGTTCGTATCGGAACGGGTGTTTCAGTTTAAGTGCCTCTAAGGCTTTGTGGGGGATGTGGATTTGGAGAGCTTCCATCTTGCTGAGGTTCAGTTTGTATCCTGACACCGTTGCGTAGTCTTCCAGGAGGGTCAGTAGTGGGGGGAGGGATGTCGTGGGATTTGTCAGTGTCAGCAGGAGGTCGTCCGCGTAGGCCGCCACTTTATAGTCTGTGTCCCGATTTTTAATGCCGGTAATGGTTGCGTCCTGTCGGATTGCCTGTAGGAGGGGTTCCAGGGAGAGGGCGAAGAGGAGAGGGGAGAGGGGGCAGCCCTGTCTTGTACCGTTGTGGATCGTGAAGGTGGGAGGTTGGGTATTTGGGATAAGAAGGTTTGCTGTGGGTTGGGAGTACAATCCTTTGATCATTCCGATAAAGGTCTCGGGGAAGCCCATTTTGTTGAGGGTTGTGAATAGGTAGGGCCAAAGGATGCGGTCAAACGCCTTCTCGGCATCTAGGGAGAGGAGGAGTGTGGGGTGGTTGCGTTTGTTTGCTAGCCAGATGAGGTCAAATGTTCTCCTGGTGTTGTCGCTGGCCTGGCGGTATGGAATGAAACCTACCTGGTCCGGGTGTATCAGTTTAGGTAAGAATGGGAGAAGACGATTGGCGAGTAATTTCGTGAGGATTTTGATGTCGGTGTTGAGTAGTGATATGGGTCTGTAGTGGCCCGGGTCTTGGTGGTCTTTATCGGGTTTCGGTATCAGGCATATGTTTGCCCTTAACATGTCTGGGGGGGGGGGGTTCTCCGTCCATGATGGAGTTGAATAATGTTAGTAGGTGCGGGAGGAGTTCCGTTGGGTAAGTTTTATAATAGAGGCCGGAGTAACCGTCGGGTCCTGGGCATTTGTTCGGCTTTAGGGATTTTATAGCTTGTGCAATTTCCTCGGTTGTGATTGGTGTGGTGAGTGTTTGGCGGCCCTCTTCTGTTAGTGAGGGCAGAGGGATGCGTTCCAGGAACGCTTCTATTTTCGTGTGCGCTAGGGTGGGGTTCTGTCTTATCGGGGGTATGGTCGTAGAGTGAGGCATAGTATTTTTGAAAGGCATTCGCGATCTGGTGTGGTAGCGTGTGTATTTGTCCGTCGGGTGTTTTTATCTGGGTTATCTGTTTAGCTCTCTGCCGCCGGCGTAGTCTGTGGGCCAGTAATGTGTCCGCCTTGTTTGACTTTTCATAAAACATCTGCCTCGTCCATTGGAGTGCTTTTCGGGAGTCTTGCACCATAAATTTTTGTATGTTGTTTCTATGCGTTTGCAGTTGGGCTGCCAGGGCGGGTGTAGGATTTGTTTTGTGTAGAAGTTCTGTCTTCCTGAGGGCTGTGAGGTGTAGTTCGAGTTCCGCTAGTTGTTTCTTTTTATGTGCTGTGGCTGCTGCTATCAACTTGCCTCTAATAACGGCCTTGTGCGCCGCCCATAGAGTGCCCGCTGAAGATACTGAGTGTTTGTTAAGTTCAAAGTAGGTTTGAATGTCCTGTCTGATGGCTTCTTTAATTGATGGGTTGTGGAGGTGGGTCGGGTTGAGTCTCCAGGACCATACTTTGGTAGTGTTTGGGATGATGAGTTGAAGGAGGATCTCTGCGTGGTCTGACCACGTGATCGACCCTATCGATGTTTGTGTTATATATGGGAGCAGGGTGGGGGAGGTGAGGAACATGTCTATGCGCGAGTACGAGGTGTGGGGGTGTGAGAAGAAAGTGAAGTCTGTTGTGGTGGGGTGCATCGTTCTCCAAATATCTACTAGTTGTGTTCGCGTGGCGAATGCTTGCAGTAGTTTGTCCGTATGGGCAGTTGGTGGGGGCCTTGTGCCTAGGGTATGAGTCCTTTTCCTGTCTATGTCCGGGGCCAGGGTCGCATTGTAGTCCCCACCTACGATCATATGGTGTGATGGGAAGAGTCGGAGGTGGGTCTGGAAGGTGTCCCAGAAGTTCGGGTCCGGGAGGGTAGGGGCATAGATGGAGGTTATTGCGTACCTATGGGGGCCTATGTGTCCTGTTACTGTGACGTATCGGCCTTGTGGGTCGGTCACTGTGCGTGTAACTGTGAGTGGGCAGGAGGTGCGAACCAGTATGGCTACCCCGTTTTTCTTTTCGGCTGGGGAGTTCGCTAGATGACAATCCCTATAATATCTATTGCGAAGGGGGAATGCTCTGGAGTTTTCATAGTGCGTCTCCTGGAGCAGGATGACGTCGGCTTTGGTTCGGTTCGCCCATCTAAGTAGGCGGTGTCTTTTGGTCGGGTTGTTTAGGCCTTTACAGTTTATGGATATGCAGGTGAGGTGTTTAGGTTTGGGTTTGGGTTCTGGTCTTGGGGTGTGGGCTGGCCTCTCTGTGGGTCCGGTTGTTGGGCTCCGCGGCATCTGAAGGGGGGAGCGAGGAGGGGGAGGAGGCGCGAGGTGGTAGCGGGTGGAAAATTGAAGACTGAAAAAGACGGGAGGGGGGAGAAAGGAGTAGAGGAGAGGAGGTGGGGGTGGGTATTAGGTCGTGTGTGTGGTGGGTGTGTAGGTGTCTGAAATGAGGAGTTGTCTACACGGTAGACCTGGTCTTATGACAGGGTTGCCAGGTCGTATGTGGGGGTGGCCGTGGACGTGGGCGTGGGGGCCTCTGTCCGGTCGGTGTGGACCTTTGGTCCTGTGTAGGGGGTGAGGTGGGCGAGGAGTGGAGCCTCCCTCTTCCCTACTTAGATTCATGTGTTATGGGTTACGAGTTGTTCGTCCTATGTTAGAAGGTTGGCGGTGTGGGTTCCTAGGAGTTTTGCGGTCGTCCCGTGTGGGTGGTGTCGGATAGGGTCTTGTCGCGTCCTGTCCTCCAGTGGAGGAGGTGGGGGTTCGTCAGGGGTCAGAGGTGTAGGGTGCGTCAGGGGTGCCTGTTTAGGTTGAGGATTCGATCCGACCTGGGGTTGAGTGTGGTAGTCAGGGTAGTAGTCCAACTGTCGTGTCGCTGGGGCTGTAGGGTCCCCTGGGCTGGGTAGTGTGATTGGCGGTCTTCCTACCTGTCTCTGCGGTCAACGGTGGTTTAGGGGGAGTTGTGCGCTTTGTAAGTCAGCGTCCCCATGGGTCGTTGAGGTGCGGTCTGTGGGCCGGGGGTGGGCGTCTCTCTCGTCTGGGCGTGTCACTTCTCGGAGTCCCGTGATTGGTGGTCGATGTGTCATGGGGGGGGAGTCGTGGCACCTAGGGGTCAAGCTTCCTCCTTTCTTATGCCTCTATTACCATGTCATGTGAAGTGCTGCGGAAAATAAGGCAGATAAATGCAGTAGACTTGACAAATAAACATTACATGTATCATGAGAAGGTTGCTGGTTGGTGGAGGGGTTAAGTTGTAGGGTAGCCTTCGGGGGGGGGGGGGTGAGGGTTAAGATCTCTCAGGGCCTTCGGCATGGTAGTGCAGCATGATACATGAGGATCAGACATATGAGGATATAACGCATTCGTGACAGTGTCGATGACTCCGGTTCCCCCTACCCCTGCGTTATCGGGTTTCCCTCCTTAATTATTGTTTTCCACAGAGCCCTGTGCCGGGTGCCTGGGGGTTTGTGGGCGGGTAGGCGGAGCCCAGTGTTGGTCCCAGGTGTGAGTGGGTTGCTTTATGGGGTGGTTGGTACCTGGGAGCCGGGTGTATTAGCAGTAGTTGGGGTCCCTCAGGGTATCTAGTGTTGATCATAAGTATCAGGGGCGGGGGGGGGAGGCACCGACACTGTCACCTTATCTCATGCCGGGTCAGATGCTTCCGTGCGCTGTAGTACAATACATTATTTTGCAATTTCATGTAGAGCAACCTAAAATAATACAAAACGATATAACATAATACGATACCCCTCCTAGGTCAGCATCTGTGAGTAGGTGACTTGCACCGTGTGTTAGAGTCTCTAGTTCTTGGTGCTAGTTGAACGAGGGTGGGTCCGGTCCGTGTTCGGGTCCGGGGGGGGCGTCGGTTGCGGTCTCGTTGTCCAGGTAGGTGCATGAGGAGCTTCTGGGTGGGAGCATAGCGGGGCTGTCCGGGTGGGTACGTCCATTGAGCTCCTAGAGCGGTATAGGTGATATTCCGGGGAGCCCTGGGGGGGGGGTTTATGTCCATGGGGTGTCTCAGGGTGTTTTCCAGGTCCCTGGCGTTGGCTTGAGGTCGGGGGGGTACCAAGTTGGGCCAACCAGGGGAGCAGTTGTTTGCGGGTGTGTCGGTCGGAGGCACATGCAAGAGGTGATAGGGCTGTGTTTAGTTCTGTTCTTCAGGCCTCATGGGGAGCCTCTTCCGTGGTGTTCGGCGAGGGGAGTCCGAGAACCTGTCGCGTTGGGTGCGTGGTCTGTTCTTCACGTTCATGGAGTTTGTTTGCTGGGCTGGTAGGAGGGTAAGTCCCAGTGAGTCCGCAAAGGGGGTCATTTCTGTCGCACTCACCAGAACGTGCGTTTGGCCGTCCTTTCTGACGATCAGTTTGAAGGGGTGACCCCACATGTAACGGATGCCATAGTGGTTCAGCGTGAGGGTGAGCTGCTTGAGGTCTCTTCTTTTCTTTAGTGTGGATGGGGCTAGGTCTTGGAAAAAGGCCAGACGGGTCCCTTGATATTGAGGAGGGTTGTCTCTAGAGAGGTTGAGGATCCGTTCTTTTATCACAAAGAAGTGCATGCGGACTATAACATCCCTGGGGGATTCGGAATTGAGGGTCGGTGGCCGGAGTGCTCGGTGGGCTCGGTCCATTAGTAGGTCTTGTGTGGAAGCCTCCGGTAGTATAGTGCGGAACAGGTCCGTTAGGGTGGTATGGAGAGCGTCTGGTGTAACCTTTTCAGGTAGGCCTCTGATCCGAATGTTGTTGCGTCGCGACCTATTATTTAGGTCTTCAATGTTTTCCTCCATGGTTTCGATCTTTGCATATAGATATGCAAGCTCTTGGGAGTGTTCACGGGATTTGGAGGTGAGTTCCGTGATGTGTTCTTCGGTATCGTCTGCTCTCTGTGTCAGGGATGTGATATCTTCACGGAGGCCTACGAGCCTCTTGTCGAGCTCCGTTGCCATGTGGGATTTAATGTCTGCCGTGGCTTCGTGGAGCATTTGCCGCATTACTTGCAGGGTGAGAGGGGCGTCCCGCATAGGGCTGTTGGGGTCGGCTGTGTTTCCATCTCTGTCTGCTGTATTTTTGTCCGTCATGTTTTGGCGGCAGGACGGCCCTTCGGGCTCCGGTTGGGAGCGGAACATCGTGGCGACGGATGGAGTCTGTTCTTTGGGGTCTTTTTTTTGCTTTCCGCCGCCCATTTCTCTGTTTCGTGTGAGGGGTGCCCAGTATAACGTTGTCCGGGCTGTCTGTGGCGTTTTGGGTGCTCGTAACTGCGGATGTTTGCGGATTCAAATAGCGGGGAAGAGGGAGCTACAGGATTATGCTGCCATCTTCCTCGGCGGTCAGGCCACGCCCCCCTAATTAAGCTGTTTAATATAAAAATTGTGCACATTATCATGCCACTGTCTACCATGTATGAAACTTGAAATAAGCTGTTGTGGCGCTTGTTGAAATATTGTGTTTAGCTGCACTACTAAAAATAAAATAAATAGTTAAAAGATATAATCTGAATTGCAGAGCTCCAAGATGCAGAACATAACCTGAACTGTCGTGTTGAAGGGGATCCACTGAATTAATGATGAAACCTCAAGATGAAGGGTATCTACTGAATTTATTAATGAAGCAATACGATTAAGGAGGCCCCTGAATTTATTAAGGTAGACCCAACATGAAGTGATTCATTGAATGTATTAGGAAAGTCCCAAGATGTAGGAGGTTCAATAGATAAATAAATCTTTTAAGATGTATATGTAACGGACCACAGGTAACCTGACTGGTTACCTCCACTAATTCCTTCTCTCAGCCAAACTGGAACTATTAAAACCCGGAATGCCACCGGGGTAATTTTTGACCAGCCAGACACAAGGCGCTAGCCTAAAACAGTTCCAGGGAAATAGGAGCTAGCAGTTGAACAGAGAGAACGGATCTCTTTGAGCTCCAAGACAAATGGCTGAGAAAACAAGGATTTTTTGGAGTATTAAGGATCACACCTGACAAACAGACCCCTTACCTGCTGTGGGAAGGTGCCATGGAGTGAAAAAATAAGAATGTCATGGCTGGTTCATGTTCCTCGGAGGATACCCTCTTTTACCTGGGAGCAGGAGTATCGCATAGCCTGCCGAGGGGCCCACTCACCACAAAACCATCTGATGGCGATCCAGTCACGGCGGGGCAGCTGAGACAGATGCTGGCTGAGCTTAGAACAAATATAATGGGCGACATGGCCTACTTTAAAGACGAATTTCTCTGTAGATTCAAATATTGGTTGCCGCACGGAGTTTGTGGTATATTTATTGCAGTGTCCATGCAGCAAGCAATATATAGGACGCACTAAAAGACCATTAAAAGTCAGAATAATGGAACATATTAACAATATTAAAAGGGGTTTAAAAACCCATTTGGTTCCAATACAAAAAAAAAAAAAAAATGTCATGTAGAACGAAAAAAATAAAAAAAAATCTTATTTTCTCCCATTTTTTTCATATTAAATTATGTTTCATAGCTAAATATTTGATATTAAATGAAAGCCCTGTTTCCCCTGCATTTAATATGAAAGAGGTGAATTACGGTTGGACAGACATATAGCGCAAATGCCAGGTTTTGTTTACGTTTTGTTTCGTTCACAACTTGTACATTTGGCTGCGGTGTTAAGGGGTTAATGACAGGAGGCGAGTATTTGCTTAAGTCTCTCTTTACTAGAACTCCACAGCAGCACAGAAAACAACCAATCAGAAAAAAGTTAAGTACTATAAAACTCCCCTCCTCATGCATCATTTCCTCTTTTAAGCTGCGACAAAAACAGAACAAAAGGCAGAAAACATAATGGGGGAGAAACGAAGTCCTAGATACGATGAATACAACAATGTCCACCATCCGAGAAGAACCGCCAAACCAGATAGTGTTGATGGACTGTAAACTGAAACGAGAGAAAAAAACAGAATCGAACAGGTTGATTATCCAATGAAAAGTACTCTGAATAAACATGTGTGCACCCAATGTAGCAACCAAAATTACCTTAAAATGTAGATATCCCAACCCTACTATGAAAATAAACATAGATATAAGAACAGGCGACAGGTAGCAGAGACAACAAACAGAGTTGCATACGTACCTGATTAATCCAATTTTTTTTAACATAAAACAAGGGTGGGAAAAGAATGGGTGGGAAATACTCGCCTCCTGTCATTAATAAAATTTAAGATTATAGGTACACTAAAGCTAGCATAATCTACAATTTTATAACATGACAGGAGGCTTCGTATTTGCTGTTTTAACGCTCAGTCAACAAATCCAACGCTGTTTTTTTTCGCTGGTACCTATTCTCGGAGCTACCCGAGCAATCCTAAATGGACTTTCCAACTGCGATAGATGACAATACACCGATCGATGGAGACGCCAGCTGATGAAGTATCCCAAAAACTGAAAAAACAACGTCCGTTGACAGATCCACTGTACGTGGGGATGCAACCTGTTGCCTACCAGCTGGTCCATGAGCTGACAAGCCGCCCTATTAGCCATTTCCCTGCAGTGAAAAAAATTTGAAAGTCATATGCGGACTTAGGGCAGCGATAAGACACTGCCACCATGTCTCAACTCTTGATGTGTAAGGTTGCTCCACCGATCGTGCCAGGGTCACCCAGCAACGCGGCCTTGCAGGTAGATCTTCAATCTCAAGGAATGCGCCTAAGTCCACCACCAAATTGCAATAGAACCAAGTAGGATCTTTCGTTCCCTCCTAGCCTACCCGGTGAGATGTCTCATCCGAGAATACATTTCTAATGCACGCCAGAGTGTGGTCAAACTAGCCGTATCCTAAGTGATTCCAATATTCCAAGTGGACTGTGTAAACCTCGGATGCGGTAGGGGAAAGACTCCAAAAGGACGTCCATTCAGGGTTCCGAATTGAACTCGTGAGGAGGAACGGTGGTCGACTATTCTGGGAATAGTGAATCCCAGAAATAGTCAAAGGGATGGGAAATGCAAACCGGAGTGCAGATATCCATCGAGATATGTCCTCGTCTAAGCGTGAAAGATGTCTGTGTAGGATTCGGGGTACACCAGGTATCCCCATAAGGTCTCGTAGGTCTCCTTGACTGTAGTTGAAAAATAGGTTGGCGCAAATCCAAAAAACAAAACGGCTCCCGTGAGGGATAAATAGAGTATAGACGGAGGACCCACCATCTCCGAACCCTATTCACCAGGTATGCGCTCTGAGGAGACGGGGCAGTCCTGCCATCTTATCCCAAGATCGTAATGACCGGGGAGGTCAAGACAACTGGGGTTTCCGGTCTTACCCTGTGACCCCTACGTACGGTTTTACCTTCAGACCGGATAATAGGCCTTCCTTGATCTTGTCACCCGAGCAAGGCAGTGCCCGTTTGCTCCATGAAGGTCTCCGTATCTCCTGACATCTTGACATGGGAGAAACTGTCTGCGCAGTTTGTTCTTAATGGTCTGGATATCCAAAACAGAAAGCAATCTCTGTATTATAAGGTGCAGAATATGCCAAAAAACCTGCACTCTCATAATACCGGAGGACCATCCGTTAGCCGTACCATCTCCAGGAGTGTTTGTAAATAACTCCCCCCGTTATACCTCTGAGTATTTCTCGCGTGTTTTACAGCGGTCCGGCTCCAGTAGATCCATCACAGGAGATAGAATAGAGGGATCTAGTCTAATTCTAATTAGTAATTCTTGCATGACAAGGCTGTCCTTTAGAACGAAGTCAGTAGCGTGGATGTCAGCTCTAATTGAATGCAGGCGGGACGCCCCTCTATGTAGTCATCAATGTCTTGCACAGGCACAAGCCTGTGTGATGAACAAATGGCCGGTACTGTAGAGCGTCGAGTGTATGAGAGAGCCGCGCTCTCTACTACTGTGATCGCATACCGTGAGAGCGTCCGGCTGTTAGCCTGAGCGGGCCGCACCCATTAGTGACCAACAGCAGAGTCTACATCTGTGATCGGTTCTCTCTATGAGAATGGGTCCACCCAACCTGTCCTCTGTATCCAGCCCAGTATCTGGTTGAGGACGAGTGAGGGGCTGCGCCCTCTAATAACAAATCAGTATCCAGTTCTGTATGAGAGGGTTCGCCCTCTGTTCCTGAAAATAAATATACTCGGACCGAGGTGATGGAGGGCCGCACCCTCCTGTGGTGCAAACTAGAGTCCCTAGAGATTCAGGGTGACCAAACTGTAGGGCGCACCAATTATAAATGTCAGTATAAGGCTGAGGGCAATCTGGGAAATAACGATGGAAAAACTATCAACCGACTATCCGGATCCCGTGCGCGCGGGGTCCAGGTAGACCGTTGTTAGTCCAAGGAAAGCTGGAGACGTTCTCCGCAATCCAGCAGTGCCCGGGAGGTCGGAGGAGGCCAAGTCAGGCCTCATGACGACCCAAGCGAAAAGGAAAAGGAAGTCATGAAAAAACAAAAAGCAACAATAAATGTAGGTAAGAGAAAATACACCCATTCTATCTCGGATAGAAGGCAAGCAGCAGGCCGGAAGGTAAGAAAAGTAAGTCCCACTGGACAGGGCCAGGAGCTAACCTAACGCAAGAAAAAACAACCGAACCCATAAGGATTCCGGGAGGCAGATACGGAGTAGCTGTTAAAGACAAGGAAAAAACACCGCTTTCTCCTGTAGGAGTCTGAGTACCGGTCCTTGCCTGTGCGAAGTTCTCCTTGGAGATGTGCCGTCGCCAGTTTGGAGTAAACCGTGGATGTGTCCGGGGTCTTCATAAGAAACTTTGCCCTTCAGGCATGAGGTTTAGGGCCTTCACCCTTCCCACCATATTCAGATGGTCGTATACTGGTGTCCTCTTGAACACTATGGCAATGGTGTTTGTCTGGACACCTTCCTATCTCCATGTCACTGGTGCGCACTGGGTTTTCCTCAGTGATATTACCCCAGGCCCGCGGCCAAAAGGGGTTCGGTACCAATAGTGTAGGCCCGTCAGTAGGGCATAGGCCCAGCAGGCCAAAGAATGGACACAGAAAGGTTAGCCAAGCAAATAGTCACAGACATAGCCGGCCATTCAAGTAGGCACAGACATAGCAGGCCAATCAATGGGGCACAGACATACCAGGCCAATCAATGGGGCACAGACATACCAGGCCAATCAATGGGGCACAGACATAGCAGGCCGTTTTAATGGGCAGAGGCATAGCAGGCCAATCTATGGGCACAGACACAGCAGGCCAATCTATGGGCACAGACATAGCAGGCCGTTCTTATGGGCACAGGCACAGCAGGCCATTCTTATGAGCACAGGCACAGCAGGCCGTTCTTATGGGCACAGACATAGCAGGCCGTTCTTATGGGCACAGACAAAGCAGGCCAATCAATGGGTTGTGTAATACCATAATATCATTATTAACATGTATTTATATAGCGCCTTCCAATTCCGTAGCGCTTTGCAGTGAGTATTGAATGAGAAATGGGGACCTCTGAGTTCGGGTAGAGGTCCCTAAAAATTGTAGATCCTCAGGGCATCTTGTGACATAGGACCCTTAGACAATCAACCCTTTTAGACAGCGTAATGCCGTGTGAATAGCTTGAACCGGGACTGGCAGCCCCTAAATGCCCAGCAGGAAAATAGTGGTATTCCTGCTGAATTGGGTATAAGCGGAAATTGTTCCAGTTACCATCATGTCCATGTGTGTAAGATTCACTGAACAATACTCTCCTTAAACTGTGAATTGGTATGCCCATGTTCACACAGATCTGTTCGAAATTCTTATCATTATTATAGATTACCATCTGTCAGGGTACCTGAGGTCTCTACCTTTGAGAAGGGTAGAGACTTAGTTGTTTATCCGTCTAGACACGCCATATCTCCCGTTCCTCGCGGCCCATCCAGTCATTCTAACGCTGGCCGCAAGGGATCCGCTTCCTTTTCTAACATGACGCTCGATACGTGACGTCTTGACGCTATTCCGAGCGATCTGCCACTCTATTGGCTTTATCCTATCAGCACTCAGCTGAGGCGTGTCTACTCTCCGGACTCAGGGTATTTAAGCTTGCTTCACTCGTCAGCTCATTGCCCTGTCGTGGTTCTAGCTTGTCTAGTCACTCAGTGCTCTTGTATTCTAGTTTTCTCTTTGGTTCTGACCCGGCTTGTTGTACTATTCTGCTTATCTCTGTTATCCCTCTGACCCGGCTTGTCTCTCGCTTACCTGTCTTCTCGTTCCCTCGACCTCGGCTTGTCTCTGACTATTCTCTGTACGTTAGTCCGGCCATTCTAAGGCCCGGTATACGTACCTTTCTACTGTTAGTACTCTGCGTGTTGGATCCCTGTCCCGATCCTGACATTACGACAGGGCCAATGGATCCTGCAGGTACTAACAGTCAGCTTGGTTCTTCCGACCCCAGGTTTGATGCCATGGAACACAGGATGGATCAGATGGCCCTAGCACTACAGGCGCTTTTGTCTCGTGCTAGTAACCCACCAGAGGAGACACGTACTCCTTCGATCTCTCCTGCAAGTTCAGGTCTAGAAGTAGCTACTGTAGGTGCTTCTTCTCGTATTACTCCACCAGTACGTTATGGCGGTTCTCCTGAGAAGTGTCGTGGCTTTTTGAACCAGATCAGCATCCATTTCGAATTACAACCCCGCTCCTATCCTACTGATAGAGCGAAGGTTGGATTTATTGTTACGTTACTCATTGAGAAAGCTCTGAGATGGGCTAATCCTTTATGGGAGAATGATAACCCATTAGTCTATAACTATAATGCCTTTGTAGCTGCTTTTAAAAGAACTTTTGACCCCCCTGGTAGGAAGGTCAATGCAGCTAGATTACTGTTGCGCCTTAGACAGGAAAATCGAACACTTGTGGATTATGCACTAGAGTTCAGATCCTTGGCGGCAGAAGTTAAGTGGAACGAACAGGCTTATATAGATGTATTTTTAAATGGGCTATCAGATGTAATCCTTGACGAGGTCGCTACTAGAGAGCTCCCTGAGAGTTTGGAGGATTTAATTTCTTTTATCTCTCGCATTGATGAACGCTTAAGAGAGAGGCAGAACACTCGAGATAGGACTCGTAGACCCTCCTTTAAACTAGCTCCTACATTTCGAAATTCTGAGATCGAAACCTCACGTTTTCCTGAGCCTATGCAGATAGGTAATACTCACCTCACAGAGGAGGAGAGACAGTACAGGAGAAGGGAGGGTTTATGTATGTACTGTGGAGTCAGAGGTCATTTACGCCTAAATTGTCCCAATCGTTCGGGAAACGCTCGCACCTAAGTTTCTCTAGAGGACAGGCCTTGGGTGTATCTATTTTGTCCTCTGTTCACAATTATAAAGATCACAGGCTTCTCTTACCCGTTTCTTTGACTTGGGAGAGGGGAGTAGTAAAAACCATGGCTTTGATCGATTCTGGAGCCGCTGAGAGCTTTATCGATCAAGTTTTTGTTAACAAGCATACTATCCCATCCCAGTTAAGGGAGACACCCCTGGCCGTCGAGGCCATAGATGGTAGACCTTTACTTGAGCCTGTTATTTTCCGTGAGACCATACCTGTTGATTTAACTGTTGGTATCTTGCATGAGGAAGACCTATCCCTGTTGATCATCTCCTCTCCTTCTATCCCCATAGTCCTAGGGTACTCATGGTTAAAGAGACATAACCCTATCATTGATTGGGAGTTAGGGGAGATAATCTCATGGGGGCAGAGTTGTCAGGAGAAATGTTTGCGGAGGGTCTCCCCTCTTTGTCTGGCGAACACGTCGGCTAACTCCTCTAATCCTACAGAGACTCAAATACCACCTCAGTACCTGGATTTAAAGGCAGTATTTGATAAAAAGAAAGCCGATACTTTACCTCCACATAGATCCTTTGATTGCAAGATTAACCTACTCCCTGGTACCATGCCTCCCCGGGGTCATGTATACCCGTTATCTACTAAAGAGAATTCTGTTCTAGAGGAGTACATTCAGGAGAATTTAGACAAGGGATTCATTAGGAGATCCTCCTCCCCTGCCGGGGCTGGATTTTTTTTTGTTAAAAAGAAGGATGGTTCACTTAGGCCTTGTATTGACTATCGAGGTTTGAACAAGATAACCATTAGGAATGCTTACCCCATCCCTTTGATTACCGAACTCTTTGATCGTTTAAAGGGTTCTACCATTTTCACCAAGTTAGATCTCAGAGGGGCATATAACTTGGTGAGAGTCCAGCAGGGACACGAGTGGATGACGGCGTTCAATACTCGCTACGGTCATTATGAATATACTGTTATGCCTTTTGGGTTATGTAATGCACCGGCTGTGTTCCAGGATCTGATTAATGAGGTTCTTAGGGAATTTCAGCAGGAGTGTGTTATTGTATACCTGGACGATATACTCATACATTCTAGAGAGATTGAGACTCACCACGATCAGGTCAGAAGGGTTTTGCACAAACTTCTTCAACATGGGCTGTACTGCAAATTGGAGAAATGTAGTTTCGATCAATCCCAAGTAAATTTCCTCGGTTATGTGATCTCTGGGGAGGGATTTAAGATGGACCCGGATAAGCTCCAGTCTATTCTGGATTGGCCTCTACCCAAGGGTCTCAAGGCCGTTCAGAGATTTATTGGGTTCTCCAATTACTATAGGCGCTTTATTAAGGGTTATTCTTCTATTATTGCGCCCATCACCAATATGACCAAACAGGGGGTTGATACTAAGAATTGGTCTACGGAAGCTCTCCTTGCTTTTAAGACTCTCAAGGAGCGTTTTGCTTCCGCCCCAATTTTGGTTCACCCCAATACCACCCTTCCTTTCCTACTTGAGGTAGACGCCTCAGAGACTGGCGTAGGTGCTATCCTATCCCAAAGGCTAGGTGTGGATAAACCATTACATCCATGTGGATTTTTTTCTAAAAAATTGTCTGGTGCGGAGAGCAGATATGACATTGGGGACAGAGAACTACTAGCTGTTATCAAAGCTTTGAAAGAATGGAGACATTTATTGGAAGGGACATTACATCCTGTTACTATTTTAACGGATCACAAGAACTTGTCCTTTACTGGAGAGGCCAAGCGATTGTCTTCCAGGCAAGCTCGTTGGTCGTTATTCCTCACCCATTTCAACTACGTTCTTACTTATAGGCCTGGTTCAAAGAATTCTAAAGCCGATGCTCTATCTCGCCAATATGAACCTTTGGCTTCTTCTGAACCGGTTCTGTCCTCTATTGTACCCCAATGCAACATTATTGCTCACACAAGTCTCAAGATCCATTCTCCGTTGCTTGCCCAGATCTTGAACTTACAGCATCTGGCACCTGGACAGACTCCTGAGGGAAGAAAATTTGTTCCTTCTGAACTCCAACTGGAGCTCTTACAGTGTTTCCACGAAAGCAAGGTGGCTGGTCATCCTGGCATTCGCAAGACTTATTCCCTGATCTCCAAGGATTTCTGGTGGCCTTCCTTACGAAAGGATATTAAGGAGTTCGTCGGGGCTTGCGAGACTTGTACCAGGACTAAACAGCCTCACGCATCTCCCTGTGGTTTGTTGCTCCCCTTGGACATTCCTGAGAAACCATGGTCCTGTTTGGCCATGGACTTTATTGTGGATTTACCTGCCTCCAAGAGACAGACTGTTATTCTCACGGTGGTGGATAGATTCACTAAGATGGCTCATTTTGTACCGTTGCCTAAACTTCCCTCGTCTCCTGAATTGGCGGAGATTTTTGCGAGAGAAGTTTTTCGCTTACATGGGATACCTTCTGAAATCGTTTCTGATAGAGGCTCTCAATTTGTCTCACGATTCTGGAGGTCCTTCTGTTCTCAATTAGGCATCAAATTGAACTTTTCCTCTGCATATCACCCTCAGTCTAACGGAGCCGCTGAGCGTACTAATCAAAAGATTGAACAATATCTGCGCTGCTTTGTTTCCGAACACCAGGATGATTGGGTCGGTTTGATTCCTTGGGCAGAGTTCGCACACAATAATCTCGTTTGTGATTCTACTCGTTCCAGCCCCTTCTTCATGAACTATGGCTTTCATCCCTCCATTTTTCCTTCGGTCTCTTCTTCCCAAGGAGTACCGTCGGTTGATGATCATGTCGCCAATCTGAAGAAGTTGTGGGATCAGACTCGTCAGATTCTCCTGCATAATTCTATGTTGTTCAAAAAACACGCTGATAAACACAGAAGGGCGGCTCCAGTTTTTGTCCCTGGGGATAGAGTATGGCTGAGTACTAAGAACATTCGTTTAAAAGTTCCCTCTATGAAATTTGCGCCTCGGTACATAGGTCCTTACAGGGTTTTGTCTCGTATCAACCCGGTTGCGTATCGCCTAGCTCTGCCGTCGGCCTTACGCATTCCCAACTCCTTTCATGTGTCCTTGTTGAAACCACTGATTTGCAACAGATTCTCCTCTGCGGTTTCCTCACCTCGTTCTGTTCAGGTGGACGGTCAGGAGGAGTACGAGGTCAACTCCATTATCAATTCCCGATTGTCCCGGGGAAAGTTGCAGTATCTGGTCAACTGGAAGGGATATGGTCCTGAGGAGAGGAGTTGGGTACCTCAGGAGGACGTCCATGCTCCTCGTCTCCGCAGGGCGTTTCACTCCCGCTTCCCATCTCGTCCCGGTTCCTTCCGCCCGGTGGGCGTATCTGAGAGGGGGGGTACTGTCAGGGTACCTGAGGTCTCTACCTTTGAGAAGGGTAGAGACTTAGTTGTTTATCCGTCTAGACACGCCATATCTCCCGTTCCTCGCGGCCCATCCAGTCATTCTAACGCTGGCCGCAAGGGATCCGCTTCCTTTTCTAACATGACGCTCGATACGTGACGTCTTGACGCTATTCCGAGCGATCTGCCACTCTATTGGCTTTATCCTATCAGCACTCAGCTGAGGCGTGTCTACTCTCCGGACTCAGGGTATTTAAGCTTGCTTCACTCGTCAGCTCATTGCCCTGTCGTGGTTCTAGCTTGTCTAGTCACTCAGTGCTCTTGTATTCTAGTTTTCTCTTTGGTTCTGACCCGGCTTGTTGTACTATTCTGCTTATCTCTGTTATCCCTCTGACCCGGCTTGTCTCTCGCTTACCTGTCTTCTCGTTCCCTCGACCTCGGCTTGTCTCTGACTATTCTCTGTACGTTAGTCCGGCCATTCTAAGGCCCGGTATACGTACCTTTCTACTGTTAGTACTCTGCGTGTTGGATCCCTGTCCCGATCCTGACACCATCATCATGCCACCTGAAGGGTATTGTAACAATGGACACTTCCAGGAGTAGGGCTAACGATAGCCAACTCAATGAATTCCCCCGAGAATCTGATAGAATTGTATAGTATCAGCGTAGACTGGTCTCCCCTACCAGTTTTGCGCCAGAGCCAGGTCTGTTAGCTTATATATACGCCATGGACAGAGAATACATACCAGAGTAGTCGCATCTGAGACCTCATAGCAGGACCGGAAAAAGTATATACTGAGAGGCACATGAATCTTAGAGCCAACTGGCACAGTATACACCCTGTACGGAGTTTGTATAACAGAGTTCATAAATATCTGTAACGCACAGGAATCTGTGATATACACTGTCAGAAGAACTCACATCAATCTGTGACATACACGGTCAGCAAGACTAGATCTAGATACACACTGTCAGTAAACACCCAGCAATCTGTGATATACACCGTCAGCAAAACTCACAGAATCTGTGAAATATACATTGTCAGTAAAAGACACAGAATCTATGCAACATACATAGTCCGTAACAGACACAGAATCTGTGCAATACACAGTCAGCAAAAGACACAGAATCTGTGTAATATACAGTCAGCAAAAGACACAGAATCTGTGTAATATACAGTCAGTAAAAGACACAGAATGTGTGAAATATACATTGTTAGTAAAAGACACATAATCTGTGAAATATACATAGTCAGTAATAGACACAGCAATCTCTGATATATATATATATATATATAGGAAATACAGTGATCTTTGAAGAAAACTGCCATAAGGACCCACAGCAAGATGGGCCATCTACCCTGTATAGAAAAAAACAGCAAACTGAGGAGAAAATCTGCCGAACGTTCACAGCAAGCTGGGACATATACCTTGTACTAGATATAGATACACTGTCATAGGAAACAGTGATCTGAATGACCTGTCCTCTCAGAGAGTGTCAGGATCGGGTCAGGGATCCAACACGCAGAGTACAAAGAGTAGCTGATACGTATACCGGTCCTTAGAATGGCCGGACTTAACGTATAACTACGATAGAATGGTCAGAGACAAGCCGAGGTCGAGGGAACGAGAAGACAGGTAAGCGAGAGACAAGCCGGGTCAAGGATAACAGAAAGACAGGAGAGTAAATACCAAAGCCGGGTCGGAACCAAAAGACAAGAGAATAACAAAGCACTGTGTGACTAGGCGGACTAGAACCACGACAGGGCAATGAGTGAATGAGAGAGCCACTGTTAAGTATCCTGGCTAGGAGGAGAAGACACGCCTCCGGCGAGTCCTGATTCGTCTCCCGAGATTTGAGTGACAGGACGTTCCGGGTTGGCGTCACGACGTCGACCTCCGGTCCTCCTGCTATAAAAGGAAGTGACTCCCTCGCGGCCGGCGTTAGCAAGACCGAGTGAACCGCGAGGGGCCGAGGAGACATGCCGTCCGGACGGATACACTTCTAAGTCTCTACCTCTCTCAGAGGTAGAGACTTCAGGTACCCTGACAGTACCCCCCCTCTCAGATACGCCCACCGGGCGGAAGGAGCCGGGGCGAGACGGGAAGCGGGAGTGGAATGCTCTGCGAAGGCGAGGAGCATGGACATCCTCTTGCGGTACCCAACTCCTCTCCTCAGGACCATAACCCTTCCAGTCAACCAAATACTGTACTCTCCCCCGGGAGACACGAGAATCAATAATGGAGTTAACCTCATACTCCTCCTGACCCTCCACCTGAACAGGGCGCGGAGGGGCGATTGTGGAAGAGAATCTGTTACAGATTAGAGGTTTCAGCAATGACACGTGAAAGGAGTTCGGGATGCGTAAAGTAGCTGGGAGAGCCAGACGATACGCCACTGGGTTAATTCGAGTCAAGATCCTGTAGGGACCAATATAGCGAGGAGCGAATTTCATGGAAGGAACTTTAAGACGAATATTCCTAGTACTCAACCAAACTCTATCACCTGGAACAAAATTCGGAGCCGCCCTTCTACGTTTGTCAGCATGTTTCTTAACCAGCATAGAATTGTGTAGAAGAATCTGTCGAGTCTGATCCCACAACTTCCTCAAATTGGCCACATGGACATCAACCGACGGCACTCCCTGGGAAGGAGAAACCGAGGGAAGAATAGATGGATGAAAGCCATAGTTCATGAAGAAGGGACTAGAATGCGTAGAGTCACAAACGAGATTGTTGTGCGTAAACTCCGCCCAAGGAATCAAACCGACCCAATCGTCCTGGTGTTCGGAAACAAAGCAACGTAAGTATTGCTCAATCTTTTGGTTGGTTCGTTCGGCAGCTCCGTTAGACTGAGGATGATAGGCGGACGAAAAATTCAGTTTGATGCCTAATTGAGAACAGAACGATCTCCAAAAACGTGAAACAAATTGGGAGCCTCTATCAGAAGTGATCTCCGAAGGGATCCCATGCAAGCGAAAAATCTCTTTAGCAAAGATCTCCGCCAATTCAGGAGAAGTCGGGAGTTTAGGCAAAGGTACGAAATGTGCCATCTTGGTAAACCTATCGACTACGGTGAGGATAACAGTGTGCCTTTTAGAAACAGGCAAATCCACAATAAAGTCCATTGCCACACAGGACCAAGGTTTGTCAGGAATTTCCAGAGGTTGTAGAAGGCCACAAGGAAGCGAATGCGGTAGTTTAGTTTTAGTACAGACCTCACAAACTCCGATAAAATCCTTAATATCCTTCCGTAACGAAGGCCACCAGAAATCCTTGGAGATCAAAGAATATGTCTTGCGAACACCCGGATGACCAGCCACCTTACTCTCGTGAAGACACTGTAAGAGCTCCAATTGGAGTTCAGGAGGAATGAAATGTCTGGAAGCCGGAGTCAGTCTGGGTGCCAGATGCTGCAAGCTCCTTATCTGATCAAGTAGCGGAGAATGGACTTTGAGAGTAGTGTTAGCGATAATGTTACACTTGGGTACTATAGAGGACAAAACCGGCTCAGATACGGCAGCTGGTTCATATTGGCGAGATAAGGCATCGGCTTTAGAATTCTTAGAACCTGGCCTATATGTGAGTACGTAGTTGAAGTGAGTGAGAAATATGGACCAACGAGCCTGTCTAGATGATAGATGTTTAGCCTCTCCAATATAGGATAAGTTTTTATGATCTGTCAAAATAGTAACAGGATGCAAAGTACCCTCCAATAAATGTCTCCACTCCTTCAAGGCCATTATAACCGCTAGTAGTTCCCTGTCACCAATGCCATATCTGCTTTCAGTACCTGACAATTTTTTGGAAAAGTATCCACAAGGATGTAAAGGCTTATCTACACCCAACCTTTGGGACAGAACAGCACCTATACCAGTCTCAGAAGCGTCAACTTCGAGTAGGAAAGGTAGTGTAGTATCAGGGTGAACTAAAATTGGTGCGGAAGCAAACAGCTCCTTGAGTGTCCTAAAAGCCAGAAGTGCTTCAGTAGACCAATTCTTAGTATCAGCCCCTTGTTTGGTCATATTGGTGATGGGAGCAATGATAGAGGAGTAACCCTTAATGAAACGTCTGTAGTAATTGGAGAAACCAATAAATCTCTGGATAGCCTTAAGACCCTTAGGTAAAGGCCAATCTAATATGGATTGGAGCTTCTCTGGATCCATTTCAAACCCCTCCCCAGAAATCACATAACCAAGAAAGGTAGTTTGGGATTGGTCAAAGCTGCATTTCTCTAGTTTGCAGTATAAGCCATGCTGAAGAAGTTTGTGTAAAACCCTTCTGACTTGTCCGTGGTGAGTTTCAATATCCCTGGAATGTATAAGTATATCATCAAGGTATACAATCACACAGTCATCTTGAAACTCCCTAAGAACCTCATTAATAAGGTCCTGAAATACCGCCGGAGCATTGCAGAGACCAAAAGGCATTACAGTATACTCATAGTGCCCATAACGAGTATTGAATGCAGTTTTCCACTCGTCACCGTCGTGAATTCTCACCAAATTATAAGCACCTCTAAGGTCTAACTTAGTGAAAATTTTAGAACTTTTTAATCGATCAAAAAGCTCGGTGATCAAGGGGATCGGATATACATTTCTGATGGTTATCTTGTTAAGACCTCGGTAGTCAATGCAGGGTCTTAAAGAACCATCCTTCTTTTTAACAAAAAAAAATCCAGCCCCAGCAGGCGAGGAGGATCTTCTAATGAACCCCTTGTCTAGGTTTTCACGAATGTACTCCTCTAGAACTAAGTTTTCATTCGTAGACAAAGGGTATACATGACCCCTGGGGGGCATGGTACCAGAAAGTAAATTAATTTTGCAATCAAAAGGCCTATGTGGTGGCAAGGTATCAGCCTTTCCTTTGTCAAATACTGCCTTTAAATCTTGATACAAAGACGGTATCTGTACTTTGGTAGAGTCGGTAGCGTTATTAAGTGAGTTGACACTACAAAGAGGTGACACTTTCTTTAAACAATTCTCTTGACAATCCTGACCCCACGAAACTATTTCCCCTGATCTCCAATCTATAACGGGGTTGTGTCTCTTAAGCCAGGAGTATCCCAGGACTATGGGAACAGAAGGAGATGAAATGAGTAGTAGGGATATTTCCTCCTTGTGTAGAATACCAGTAGTTAAGTAAAGAGGTGTGGTCTCCCGGAAAATCACAGGCTCAACTAAAGGTCTACCATCAATGGCTTCAACAGCTAAGGGTGTCTTCCTTAACTGGGATGGGATAGTGTGTTTGTTGAGAAACTTTTGGTCGATAAAACTCTCAGCAGCGCCGGAGTCTATCAATGCCATAGTCTCTAAAGTTCCCTTCTCCCAAGTTAAAGAGACCGGTAATAGGAGTCTATGTTCTTTGTAGTTATGAGTAGAGGACAAAATCGAAACACCCAAGGTCTGTCCTCTAGAGAAACTTAGGTGCGAGCGTTTCCCGGACGACTGGGACAGCTCAAACGTACATGACCTCTGGCCCCACAATACATACACAGTCCCTCCCTTCTCCTGTACTGTCTCTCCTCCTCTGAGAGACGAGTAAGGCCTAGCTGCATAGGTTCTGAAACCTGTGGATTTTTGGTTTCAGAACTTTGAAATGATGGTGCTAGTCTAAAGGAAGATTTACCGGTTCTATCTCGAGTATTCTGTCTCTCCCTTAGACGTTCGTCAATACGAGAGATAAAGGAAATTAAGTCCTCCAGATTCTCGGGAAGCTCTCTTGTCGCTACCTCATCAAGTATTACATCAGATAATCCATTTAAGAATACGTCTATATAGGCCTGTTCATTCCATTTTACCTCTGCCGCCAAAGACCTGAACTCTAGTGCGTAATCCACAAGTGTTTGGTTGTCTTGTCTAAGGCGCAACAGTAATCTGGCTGCATTGACTCTCCTGCCAGGAGGATCAAAAGTTCTTCTAAAAGCAGCTACAAAGGCATTATAGTTATAGACTAATGGATTATCATTCTCCCACAACGGATTAGCCCATCTCAGAGCTTTCTCAATGAGTAAGGTAATAATAAATCCCACTTTTGCCCTATCCGTAGGGTATGAACGAGGCTGTAGCTCGAAATGAATACTGATCTGGTTCAAAAAGCCACGACACCTCTCAGGAGAACCAGCATAACGTACAGGTGGGGTAACTCGGGAAGAAGCACCTACAGTAGCTACCTCTAGCCCTGAACCCACAGAAGAAGCAGACATATTACGCATCTCCTCAGGTGGATTAATAGGACGAGACAGCAGCGCCTGTAGTGCTAGAGCCATCTGATCCATCCTATGATCCATGGCGTCAAACCTAGGATCAGGAGAACCAAGCTGACAATTTGTACCTGCAGGATCCATGGCCCTGTCGTAATGTCAGGATCGGGTCAGGGATCCAACACGCAGAGTACAAAGAGTAGCTGATACGTATACCGGTCCTTAGAATGGCCGGACTTAACGTATAACTACGATAGAATGGTCAGAGACAAGCCGAGGTCGAGGGAACGAGAAGACAGGTAAGCGAGAGACAAGCCGGGTCAAGGATAACAGAAAGACAGGAGAGTAAATACCAAAGCCGGGTCGGAACCAAAAGACAAGAGAATAACAAAGCACTGTGTGACTAGGCGGACTAGAACCACGACAGGGCAATGAGTGAATGAGAGAGCCACTGTTAAGTATCCTGGCTAGGAGGAGAAGACACGCCTCCGGCGAGTCCTGATTCGTCTCCCGAGATTTGAGTGACAGGACGTTCCGGGTTGGCGTCACGACGTCGACCTCCGGTCCTCCTGCTATAAAAGGAAGTGACTCCCTCGCGGCCGGCGTTAGCAAGACCGAGTGAACCGCGAGGGGCCGAGGAGACATGCCGTCCGGACGGATACACTTCTAAGTCTCTACCTCTCTCAGAGGTAGAGACTTCAGGTACCCTGACAGAGAGGAAGCACCTGAAGAAATCAGCCGCCGCATGGTAGCGCCAGCCGAGATCCGACCACCGTGGGTGGAGGAGGGGCCGCGAGCAGGAGCACCCTCCCCTACCCGGTCGGACGCCCGCGGCTCTAGAAGGAGCCGATCGCGGAAGGCGGCCACATGCTCGAGCGGGCCGGCCGCCGTTACACACATGAAGGAGCTCGGGGAGTCAGAGGAGGCAGCCAGACGGCTAGTCTCCTGACACCCCGAGCGCACACTGTAGCCAGCGCAATCAATGGCGGAACGCATGGGGTTAGAGGGAGGGGGGGGGAAGCAACAAAAGGGATCCCCAAGAACCACCACGGGAAGGGAAAAAATCCCCGGGGGTACAGGGGAAGGAGAGAATCAGAAGGATAGTAAGCCCCAAACTGGAAGCCTAATAAAGGAAAGGCTGAACCCCATATAAACATAAAATATATAAAAAGAAAATAATATATAAAACATAACAAAAGTACATCTACAGTATGCATAAAAATAAATAAGAAATATAATATATACTAAATATAATGAATATAAAACTAAATACAGTATACCTAAAATATAAATAAATAAAATAATACCAAAATAGAATGAATATGTAACTAAATACAGAATACATCAAATATAAATAACAAATATAATATGATACCAAATATAAACCCTAAATAAGTCATATTAAATCCCAAAGCCACCCACTATAAGCAGGAGGCAGTGGTACTCTGACCTCTACTGTCTGCAGAGCAGCAAAGAAAGAGGAAATGATGCATGAGGAGGGGAGTTTTATAGTACTTAACTTTTTTCTGATTGGTTGTTTTCTGTGCTGCTGTGGAGTTCTAGTAAAGAGAGACTTAAGCAAATACGAAGCCTCCTGTCATGTTATAAAATTAAGTATTTTGTCTACATATTATTAAACAATTACTAATCTTTCCATTCACAAATGGCACACTTAAGCTCACTACCCCAAAGCCCAGGTGAATAGGGAATATTGTTTGTTTGTTTTTTTGCATTCTGTACATGCTCAGTTGCATTGTACAATGGGATTTAATTGTGTAATCCAGGTGGGAGAGTGACTTTGGCCTCACAAACATAATGTCTCTTAGTACATTTCTTTGCCAAGGATACTTTTAATTGAAAATCTACCAAACTGCTGGCAGAATTTTTTAAGAACACACCTTCTATTAATAGAAGAAAAAAAAAATGATTGAAATATTTTTATTTGTAATCTTTCTTAAATTTATAATAATTATTATAATAGCAAGTGCAAACATACAAGACTGCCCATGCTATAAGCTGACAATAAAATAATGAGTTCAATGTATAAGAAATTTGTACAAGACAACATGGCTGGTTAGCAAAAATAATGCATAGTCAATTATTGGGCATGTTACCAACACTTTATCTGTATTAAAACCTTTAAGCGATCAGCAATGACAGATGAATATATGTTTAGATCTGAAATATTGAGAGAGATTTGTTGGTAATTTTCCGGTCTTGCTGGGTCTTTCCCTATCTTAAATATGGGAGTTATAGTACAGATCATTTGTCCTTAAAGGGACACTATAGTCACCTGAACAACTTTAGCTTAATGAAGCAGTTTTGTTGTATAGAACATGCCCCTGCAGCCTCACTGCTCAATCCTCTGCCATTTAGGAGTTAAATCCCTTTGTTTATGAACCCTAGTCACACTTCCCTGCATGTGACTTGCACAGCCTTCCATAAACACTTCCTGTAAAGAGAGCCCTATTTAGGCTTTCTTTATTGCAAGTTATGTTTAATTAAGATTTTAAATCCTGCTATGTTAATAGCTTGCTAGACCCTGCAAGAGCCTCCTGTATGTAATTAAAGTTCAATTTAGAGATTGAGATACAATCATTTAAGGTTAATTACATCAGTTTGAAAGTGAAACCAGTTTTTTTTATTTTCATGCAGGCTCTGTCAATCATAGCCAGGGGAGGTGTGGCTAGGGCTGCATAAACAGAAACAAAGTGATTTAACTCCTAAATGACAGTGAATTGAGCAGTGAAATTGCAGGGGAATGATCTATACACTAAAACTGCTTTATTTTGCTAAAGTAATTTAGGTGACTATAGTGTTCCTTTAACATTTAAAAGTGCACCTATTTATATCTTAGGTGTCTTCATTTTAGGGTCACCATAGTTCATATATGAAAAAGTCGGGGGCGGGGTCTGACCGCTGAGCAGACCGGTCGCACTAAACAGGAGCTCCGGGAGAAAACTCGACTAAAAAGCGATCTATAACCCTTATCTCACGCTGAGCCCTCTAATCGGACACAGCAGAGCAGCGGCGGCTCCCGGGGACTTACCGGGCCGGATCACCGGACTCACAGAGGCACTCTGTAGCTGACACTGAACTGCGGCCTACACGTGCGCATTGGCGTGGGAGAGGCGGCCGACCTCCCCGCCGACGGACCAGCGGGAATCGACTGCACCGCTTAAGGCCCCGATCACCCCCCCCCCTGCCGGTGAGGGATATCCCGGCACAAGAGACAGACCAAGCGACTAGAAAGTTGGCAGACCCCACCAGGAGATGAAAAAGCTGGCGACCAAACGGGATCCACTGGGCCCAGCCAAAATGGCGGCGGGGACGCAGCCCAGGCCCAAGCACACACTAATTACACCGCCTAAGCACGCAATGGAGTATGTACATAGTTTAAGTACCTACCTGTGGGCAAGACTCAAGACCCAGAGACAGCGGTACAGGATGGCCATGAGAGAGGTGTCAGCATGGCTCCGACCGGCCACTTGGCGCAGCCTGCAGGGAAACCCAATCCGTGACTCCAGAGCGGCCTTCAAGAAGCAGCGGGGCCGACATCAAAAGCAACCCCATACTCGACCACGGGTGAGTCGCCTAAATCCCACACAGGGACTCATCCCAGGGTTACTACCACATCAACCCTCCCGCATGCATACAGCCCCTTCTGTGAGACACCACGCCGGAGGGCTCGATCGGAGCTGCTCCCCTCCAACCCCACGGGTTTGGAACAGAAACACATGGCCCAAGATGGCAGTAATCAGGAGACGGCAGAGGGTAAAGCACTTACCTTTCCCAAGCAAATCCACACAGTGGAAGGGACCATCGACGCCAAGTTCCAGACCGCATCAGGTACCCAGAGCAGCAGTAGTGACCCTATCCAAGCGGTATGGCCTGATTGACCGACTCCACACAGACCCGCACGATAGCTATGCTGTGAAGCACCATCGCGGGCAACAGCAGCACCAAAGAGGCATCGGGTGAACCGGGATGTTAGCTTGACCGTGAGACCTCACACAATGCCCAAAGATATTGCAGGAACTCACGACCTCAAGGGCATACACTCAAACCTGCCGACTTGATGAGAGCGGGACTTTATGACCTGGGGGATCCCAGGGAACGTCTTTATTATTAGTTTTATTATTAGTTCTGTTTAATAAGATGGATCTCTTTATTGGCACTTGTTTATTTAACCCATAATGATTACCCCGCACTAGCACAGCAATCGATTTTCTGTCCAAATCACTGCCAGTGATCCCATAACCTGCTATGTATTGCCAACTTAGCTCGTAACTAGTTTAGCATGACCTAACAAACATGCGCTTAATTCAGAACACGCTTAGTTACTCTAGCATACTATGTTCTATGTGCGACATGCATTTAGCCTGAACCACACTACAGCTAATCCAACATGCCTAAATAGGTTCGAATCAGCCTGTAATTAGATCTGTTTGCATGCCTTCTTAAAACTGCACCTGACTCTAGCGATCCAATGCTCAGTTACCCTACTCATTAACACATATACGCTATCCAGTTAATTTTCTTTTAATTATTAGTTAACACTCGTTGTACACTCTCATACACAAGGCATGCTCCCCGCATCAGTTTCTTCTGTATCTGTTTATCCATGTCATGTGTCATATGCTACCATATTTAAAAATCAAACGTGATCCTGAACTACTGTTTTCAAATAATATAAAAAAAAATGTGCCATAACATGTCATACTAATGTCTTCCTACTCTACCGGATGTCGCTGTTGTGGCACACACCGGCTGTATGTTCAATCAGTGCACAACCAAAATAAAGAATTAAAAAAAAAAAAAAAAGTCCATAACTAAAAGCAAGTGCACACGTCATGAGAAACTCCCGGACCTGGGGAACTTCCATCAACATGGGACAAGATGGCTTCCCAAAGTCTGAATAGCTTATCTGTTGTTTATACTAAGACGTAAGTGCACAGTCGTGGGAGATTCACGGATTTGGGGAAGTTCCATTAACTTGGGGTTACCACAGTATATTGTGTACTGAAAGAGTCGTAGTATAGGCTTGAAGCTTGTTTATGCATTATTGTTATTGTAATTCGTCTGGGACAAAATGGCGCAAACATATTATGCACTGAGGTTATTGCTTAAAGAAACATCTATGAAAAACAATATGTTCCATTTCTAACACCTTGTCAATTTGCAATATCTCTTAAAGACAAAATACACAGTTTAAGAAATACAACATTTCATTCTAAAACTTTTAATATTTGCATTTGCCCATAACACCACCTCCATTCTTCCACCTGACCCTCAAAATCTACTACCAATGAAATATAAATGTCTCTATTTATAACATCAGACAGTCCTAACCTTACTATGTCTTTAACAATTTAGCTGAGTTATAAAATAAAATTCAGCAAAGACAGAGAAAATAAAAATAATTTCTTTAGAAAGTTGTTTGACAGTTAACAATGTCCTTCCCGGGGGCGGGGCCGGGCCGCCGAGCCAAGCGGTCGCAGGCAAGCACAGCTCCTGCACAAAATGCAAAATTTGCCCGAAAATCGGTACCTAACCTGCAAACAATTACCACCAACCTCGACCTGCAAAGCACACGGGCCACCGGAGCCGGGGAGAGGCTTGCTCGAGGAGTTCTAGTCCCCCGGAGGAGGGGTGCCCCGCAGCAACCAAAGGGTGCCTGCCTGGCGGTGAGTGGAGTGGACGGCCGCCGCTCCACTATCCTGCCCTACGGAGCTCGGAGCACGCAGGGCGCATCGGCGGACCCGGCCCTGTCTCCCCCCCCATCGGACCGGGGGGGTGATCCCGGTCCAAGCTTTGGACTATTAGCGGAGGAGCTGGTGGAGCATCATGCAGGCCTCAGACACGTGGCTAAGATGGCGGAGGTCACAAGAGCGGAGATCATTTATAGCCGACTACAGAAACGACCTGGCGTGGTTCGCAGGATCGCCTGAACCTCACGACCCACACTCTGAAACAGCGTTAATGCCCAAAGAATAGCAGATGCAGAGCTTACGCTTACCAGTCCCACACACGTGCACCAACATGCAGCCTAGACCCGCGCACAAGATGGCGGAGACCCGCGGGATGACCTGCAGTCACCATCAGCGCCGGCACCCGAGACATTCTCAGGTACAGACACAGACACCCGGGGCAGAGAGCCTAACAGATACAGCTCACGGATACTTCGCTGCTGAGAGGTCCGCACGCGTCTCATCTGAGCTGGGTGCTCATCGGGAGGAACCCCCCCCCACAGCCTGCCATATACCCAGGGAGAAGCTAGGGGCCCGGCGGAACCCTGGGCCCACGGTCCTGACGACGGGTCCAATGGCACACAGGCGCGAGTGCCCATCAAGGCCTCAGGCAGAGGACGAGCGGCCCTCAAAAGCAACATAGCCAACACAGAGACTCAGATCAGCGGTTTAACGTCGGCGAAAGCAAGCGGGACTCTGGGTCTAGACCTGGCCCTCTGCCACTGGACATGATGAGGACTAGCCCGAGTGGCAGACCACTGGTGGTATTTGCCCCTTCTCATAACATCAACAGACTACCTTGTGCCTGGTTTAGTATTTTGCAGATTATGTCCCTCCAGCTCTTTATATTTTATATTTTATTTTTATTATTATTTTCTTCGATTGCTGGTAATCATTTCTCATGTTTGTGTCTCTCTTAGCATCTAGTCATAGTTTACGCCTAGTTACATAGCAATACTGAGATAAATGTACCTTGATTGAATAGTGATGGGTTAGGCATTATAGACTCTCTACTTCTCTGCCTATTCTGATTTAAACTGCGAGCCTCCTGTCTACTCAGGTGAAACCAACTGAATGACCTCTAATATTTTAGCATGTTCCCAACTAGATCTTCTGATCCATAGCCTGTATTATCGCTCACTGATCGATACTTCCAACTTTTAACCTAATGCTCCACCGCTGTTACTTTAAACTATGAGCCTCTCGTATAAGCATTTACAGCTAACTGTAGGACCTCTAATAGGTTAGCATGTTACCTACCGGATCTTGTGATCCTTAGCCTGTATTTTCTAACTAAGGTTTTAACGACAAAAAACTAAAAAATTGAGGCACTGTAATTCAGGAAATGTCATTTACTATTGCTGTATTGTCCCTATACTGTAATTCATTTGACCGTTTCCTCCAATTTCTCTTCTGTATCCCATCTTATTTGCCTCTAATAAAAGAAAGATTGACAAAAAAAAAAAACAATGTCCTTCCCTCTCTCTCCACAGGGTACTATAGAATTGATCCTTGTTATTAATTTACTAGATATTATGAATATTATGTCTTCTGAAGGTTCCAGGACTGAATTGCATCTTGCACTGCGATTACATCTTTAAAAAAAATGATGTTGATTTTGAAAAAAAAACAGTAAGAGCCGTAAGGAAAGTTCCATTTATATTTACTGTTGTGGGATCTCAGTATAGAGGTCTGTGCCGCAAAGTTCCTTCTTGCCTGTCAAGTCGACGGAGATAAATCAGCAAATAGTTTAATATCTTTAAATTGATTAAAAAATTAAAAATTCTAAGATTGGATTTCTCTGCGCTGATTGCACGATCAGATTTTTGATGTAATTATTAGAGAAACAAACAATAGTGTACTTGAGATATCTGATGGCATATTCTTAGGCCTGTAGAGTCTATGGAATCTTTCAAATGGAAAGTCACCTAGAGCCTTAGCAGGTATAAACTTTAAGAAAAAGGCTTTCAGGTATTCCTTCAATTGATCAGATGCAATCGACTCTGGAACGCCTCACAATTTTATATTGTTTCTGCAAGATCGATCCTCCAAATCCACTACTTTAGTCTCCAGTATGTTAATCTTCTTTTCCATTTGGTTGTTTTTCAAGATTAAGTCTTCATTACTCTCTTGCATTTTTTGTAATGTCTTAGATTGAAGTTGCAATTTAGAGGATAATTCAGAGATTTCCAAATGTAGTATATTAGCAGGGCCGGTGCAAAGAATTTTGGGCACGTAGGCGAAGATGCATTTTTCCGCCCCCCCCCCAAAAAAAAACATCTTCACCTGTGTGCCTCTTAACCTCCCTTTTGTGTTTCTTATCCCGTCTTTAAATATCTGACTCCCTTTAGTGTATTTTATCTCCTATTTTTGCCTTTGTGTGTCTCCCATCTCTCCTCTTTGTATGACTCTTACATCCTCCCACATTTTGTGTGTCTTACTCCTCCCAGACCCTTTGTGTGACTCCTTTTCTCCCAGCCCCTTTGTGTCTTTTACTCTTCCCAGCTCCTTTGTGTGTGTCTCTTTCCTTCTCAAGCCCCGCTGTGTATTTTTCACATCCAGACCCTCTCCCCGTCCCTTAATGGTCCCCTCCCTTCTCTGACCCTTACTGTTCCTATCCCCTCTCTCCTCCTTTCCCTGTCCCATAGTGTTCCTCTCCCCTCCCCCCCTGTTCCCTGTCGCTTAGAGTTCCTCTCCCCACTCCCTCCTTTTCCTGTACCTCAGGGTATCTCTCCCCTCCTCTCCCTGTCCCTTGGTGCGCCACCCACCCCCATAGTGGTCCCCTCCCCTTCCTGGTGTGCCTCCTACCTTTCTTGTAGCGTGGCTGAGCGGAGCGAATCCCGGTACAGTGAGCTTTTCCTGTCAGTCCTGCCAGGTACAGGAAACAGAAGTTCCTGTACCACGGTACACTCCGCTTGGCCATGCTACAGTCAGGGGTGTATAAACACTGACAGTCACACACACTCAATGACAAACACACAGACGTCTCTGACAGCCAGACTCACTTATCTGACACACTCATTTATTGACAGACACTCACACGCACACTGACAGAAACACAAATACTGACAGACTCATTGACAAACACACACTGACAGACACACACACACTCACATGCACACACACACACACACACACACACACGCACACTGACAGACACACACTCACTCACACACACACACTGACAGACACACACTCACACAAACTCACAGACACACATACTTACACGCACACGCACACACACACCAACATACACACTCACTCACTCACTCACACACACTGACAGACACACACACAAACTCACAGACACACATACTCACACACAAACTCACAGATAAACATACTCGCATGCACACACACACACACACACACAGACATACACACTCACTCAAACACACACACTGACAGACACACACAAACGCACAGACACACATACTCACACACAAACTCACAGATACACATACTCACACACACACACACACACTGACAGACACACACAAACTCACAGACACACATACTCACACACAAACTCACAGATACACATACTCACACACACACTGACAGACACACACAAACTCACAGACACACATACTCACATGCACACACACACACACTGACAGACACACACAAACTCACAGACACACATGCACACACAGTAATTAATATAAATGTAATTTAAATTTCCCACCCAGCCTCCCTACCTGGAGAGCTGGCGTGGGTCTCTCATTGGTGGCCCAGTGGGGCTGCTGGAAGGCATCTGGCTGAACTTGATTGCGAGGTGGCGAGGGAGCTCTGATCTCTCTGATCTGCTCCCTCGCAGGCGGTTTTCTGATGCCGCGGGAGACGGAATATGACGTCATATTCCGTCTCCCGCGGCATCAGCAAAAGGCGCGCGAGGGAGCAGATCAGAGAGATCAGAGCTCCCTCGCCACCTCGCAATCAAGTTCAGCCGTACGCCGCGCCGGGGATCCAGGAGGTGACCTGGCAGGAGGGAGCAGTTCCCTCCTGCCAGTCACTGGAATTTTGCGCCCCCAGAGCCGGTGCGCCCTAAGGCGGCTGCCTGTGCCGCCTTATGGACGCGCCGGCCCTGTATATTAGATATATCTTCAGAATCTTGTTTTTAATAAAGACCATCTAATGCTTCATTGAGCATTTGCTGGGTAATATAATGTTGTGAAATTATTGAATGGTCTTCTTAGGCTAGATTTAAAGGAGCAGATTCTCTACGTTCACCTAATGATGGCCTTTTAACTAAGGTGTGGTCTTGGGATTTAGGTGAATAATACCAGTTGATATTTTTATTTTTCTCAGTATTTGTAGTTGTGGCTTTCTCTTTATCCCTTTTTGGAGACATTTTAGCTGTGTCTCTCTGTGTATAGCCCAACCATTTTTTTTTATTATTTTTTTTTAATTAATACAAATTGCTTAACTTCAAAAAGAGAACTTTTCTCAGCTTTGGAAGTTCCAATAATCCTCTTATTACTCAGGAACAATCACCATCAATTTATTCCCATGCAAAAACTTGGCAAACCAACTTAATTCAAATCGTTGAATAAAAAAGTAGAATCATTATAACAAAATAATATTACAGCTCATTGTAACTTGATTTACTTATCTTCAGAATATTGCTTAGCTCAGTCATAGGACTGCGGACAATCTTCTTATTAATCTCCTTGTACTAGGAGCAACTGGGCGCCTTGAGTGACTTATTATATTTAAACTGACAGTTCCACTGTGTTCAGAAAACATAACACCTTGATTCAATGGACCAGGTAGATATTATAAATAGTTGTAGCCAGGGTCGGTGCAAGGATTTTTGCTGCCCCCCCATGTGACATCACAATGCCCCACCCATATGATCTGCCATATTAATATTATTATCCCCATTTATATGAACTAACGCCATTGCTGCACACAGTGTGTGTTTACATTAAAAAGCCTGCAGGGACAGGCTATAGACACCAGAACCACTTCATTAAGCTGCAGTGGTTCTGGGGACTATAGTGTCCCTTTAATGTGAGGTAAATTAGATATTAGTGTCACTAATAATATACTAGATTGCCTACTTACAACCAGATGAGAATGGTGATGGGCTCTAGCTGCAGTCTGGCTCCACTGGTCTGGTGTAGAACCGGATCTCTTCTCAGAAAATACAGTGTTTACATAAGAAAGGCTGCAGGGAGCTATAGTTCTCACCTGAACAACCTCATTAAGCTGAAGTTGTTCAGGTGACTATAGTGTCCCTTTAATTCAATGTCACTATTTAGCAGGACAGACTGCTTCAGAACATCAATCAGACAATATTGCAAGTAAGTATTGCTGCTTGCTGCTGCTTATTTCAGCTAGATTGAAAACAGCGAATAGAAGTAACCGCCTGTCTGAAATCCTAGACTTTGCTTGACTGTTCCCAGCTCACTGTTCCATTCACAAGTCCTCGTTGTCACCACTCACAGCAGGCGGAATACGGGCCTTAAAACCATGGAAATACGGCAGGCAGCAGTAGATTTGTTTCGACAGGCTTGGAGCCCTTGGGAACCACACTCCAAGGTAAAAGTTAACAAATTAGATAACAAATCAACCCATTAATAGAAGGCTTTATCATGGGAGGCAAATTTGATGTCGGCTGCTTCAACGCTCTCACTGGGTTCTTGCAGTCGCCCAGTGTTTATCCCTCCACGCGGTAGCGGGAGGTACCCTCCTCCTTGCCATAACCTTGTGGGGGCGGTAGCGTGCGTGCTCACATGTCACGTCATCCCCACCCCCCCAAAAAAAGGATTGTCCAGCACTTTATAAAAATTTAAAAAATGTCCATTTTCATTTAGGTGTGGGGAAAAACACTTTAATGAGCTGGTCTGGGTGCCCATAGTGTCCCTTTAATGTCCTCAGTTACTTAAATTGTGTGTAGTTTTATCACAAAAGTGTAATTTCTTAATGATACCATTGAGTGAAAATTAAGTGACCATGACAGAGAGAAAAAACCCGACTACATATAAGTAGTGAAATAGCCCTAAAACTGTACGCTAAGATTTAGGTCCCCCAGATCAATTAATCTAGCTCTTGATGGGTTAAGATATCATTACATATCATTGTCACGTCAAACTCCAAAATGTAAACAAAACCAAACAAAAAACAAAACAAAAAACATAACATTTTTGAAAAGGCCTCAAATAATGTCCAGTTTTGTGTGACCAGGGTTAATCTACCCTCACAAGTTACTCACCTTGAGACCTCTTAGGTTGACTCAAAGACATCTCAAGCCATCATAAAAATAAACTAGACTCTCTGGTTTTAAAAGCATAATTATGACATCGCTTGGGATGTCTGCAGCCAACCCCTTAGTCTGTGGATCCTTTCAAAGAGGATTTAATTTTTGTTGTTGATATTTGTAAAGATATAACCGGATTAACAAAATACTCCTTATCTCTTCTGTAAGTCCTCAAATGCTTAAGTTTACCCTTCTGTCCTGGTCCTCTTTATTCGTTATATATTAATCTCAATATCTTTTATCCTATTTTGTAAGGAGTCAAATTTTGTTTCTACTTGTGCTAATTTGAATTGTAGTTGTTCCTATTAATGTTCTGATCTAATTTTTGCCCAAGCCTCTTCATTTCAGATGTTATTTCATTTGTGTTGGATTTAACTTTTTGTATTTTTGCAAATTGCAGACCCAGACAAGATCTTATATATTCCATGGTGACTTCTTGAATCTCCGGATCTTCTAAACTATCCATCTGCATAGTGATATTGACCAGGTCACTTGTCAGATTTGAGGAATTCATAGATTCTTGAAGAAAATCATTATTAACTGGTTTGTAAATTGTAGGTAAAAAGTAAACAACTTTCCTCTCTAGATTAGGCTCACCTTCGTCTCTGTCACATCCTGCTCCTGTTTGTGGATCATTTCTGGCCATGGCTTCTGGTATCCAGTACTCATTTTACAATTCTTGTTTAGTTTTTCTTTTTTTTTTTTTGGTTATCTATTCTATGTCTGGTTTTCTTTATGCTGGGTTTTCTGGGTTCATTCCTTTATTCCATTCCTGGAATTCCCAGTCTCCTGGATTCCTTTAAATGTTTGTTTTTTTGTTGCCACACCCGTTTCTTTGCCATTTATCCTTTTGTTTCAGTGTGTTCCTGCTAGCAGTGCTCTCATTCCTCTGCTCCTTTCCTTGCAGGTAAGTACTGTGTGTGTTTTATTATTGTACTTTTAATCATGCATAACTAGGCAGTTAGGACCCACCGTAACTGGGGTACTTTGGCGCAGTGGTGGGCTGCATACATCTTGGCCATTTATGTATGTCTAAATCTCCAATGTTTATTACATATATAGTACTTAGTTATTTATCCTCTTGTTTTGCATTGTATCTCGTGTCTTGTTTTATTTTGTCTTGTATTCCCAGTTCATGTACAGTCCTGTCCTGTCTTGTTCATGTTTCCCTCATGTATTGTGTACGTGTTCTGGGTTCTGCTTTCTGACTTGCTCCAGTTCTGGGTTCTTCTATTCTTGTCTTGTTATCTTGTTTGGTGCCTATTCTAGTCTTGCCTTGTTTCTAGTACTGGATACATATCTGTATATTATCAAGCTCCTGGGATCCGCAGTAGCTGCTTCAGGGCCCTGGTATGTGGCCGCACAAACCCTGGTGTTCAACACCACGGGGCATGTGTTTACCCTGCACCAGACCCTGACTGTTAATTTCCACACTCTAACTCCTACCATCTTCAGGCATACTGGGTCCCGGTCTCCAGACCGCCACCCCTGACAGTCTCCATCCGTCTTTTTAATTTGCTGCTTATTCTCTCACTCCTACTGCCAACTGTTTAGACACTAATGGCTATGTGTTGAATTATTTTGAGGGGACAGCAAATTTACACTGTTATACAGGCTGTACACTTACTACTTTACATTGTAGCAGAGTGTCATTTCGTCAGTGTTGTCACATGAAAATATATAATAAAATGTGAGGGGTGTACTCACTTTTGTGAGATATTGTGTATATATATATATATATATATATATATATATATTTTTTTAAATTATATGTGGTTCCTTATTAGCCCGAGTGACTGGCAAAAGGCGAGCGAACGCATACATACCCAAAATCCGAGACAAACACAACCGACTAAAATTCTTGCCCACAGACATAGCCGGTGTCCTTCATGGATACTACTCCGACCTATACACATCCACAACCTGCAACCCCACCCAGAAGCAGACACAAGACGGACATTAAGGAAATTAAGGAATACCTAGACCGACACTTAGATAAACGCCTCCCTGCAGTGGCGATTCAAGAGCTAGAAGAGCCCCTCTCGGCAGAAAAACTAGCCTTGGCCTTGAAACACGCAAAGACGAGGAAATGCCCAGGGCCAGATGGTCTGTCTGTGGGCTACTGTAAAAAATACACAGACATACTCACACCATGATTTTTGAAAGTATATAACTCTCTCAGGGAAGGAAGCACCATGACACAAAAGACCCTAGCAGCCAACATTTCATGGATCCCAAAAGAGGGCAGAGACGCAGAACGGTGCGCCAACTACAGGCACTACTAAACTGTGACCTGAAATTATTTACCAAAATACTGTCCATGAGACTCCAACAATACCTACTGGGTCTCATACACGGAGACCAAGCGGGATTTGTTCCAAGGAGGGAGGCAAGGGACAATACTATACAAGCCCTGGCAGTCCTACACCACTCTACCATGACCTCAGAGGGCCTCCTCCTGCTGTCTGTGGACGCAGAGAAGGCCTTCAACAGAGTAAACTGGGACTACTTGTTTGCTGTCCTGCAAAATATAGGAATGGGCCAGTATATCATGAACTGGATAAAATCCCTGTACTCCTGCCCAACAGCCAGACTTTGTGTTAGCGGAGCACTCACAGACCCCTTCCCGATTAGTAACGGCACTAGACAGGGCTGCCCGCTGTCTCCCTTGCTCTTCGTCCTTGCCCTCGAACCCTTCCTCCCAGCGATAAGACAGAACCCAAACATACAGGGGATGAGAATAGGCAAAACGGTCTACACCATGGCGGCCTATGCGGATGATCTCCATTTTACATTGTTATATCACAACTTTTATATATTTCCATATTTCTACCTGTGTTGTTTTCCAGTTTCTGGCTATAGATAATTTAAACGTGAGCAATATATGTAACAGTAGGCATTTTTTATTATGGGGCATAACTGGTATATTAAGGTGTAGCAACACCATGTCCGGTGTCAACCTCTGGCGTATATCTAGGAGCCCATTAATATTTAAAAGTATTTGTTGCCAACCAGATTGAATTATGCGTATTCTCTTATTTTTATTTATCCATTTTTAGAACTGTAACCCCTGATTTTTTGATTAGTTCAGCTGATAGTATGAGGAGAGAGGACATCCCTGGCGGGTTCCATTACCCAGGTCGAACCAATCAGAATTGATCCCTTGTCCTATAAATCTGCCCGAAGGAACTAAATAAAGGGCCATAATAGCTTGGCTGATATTTCCTGGGAAACCAAAAGCCTTTAGCACGTCCTTGATGAAATTCCAGTTGACCCTTTTGAAGGCTTTCTCTCCGTCTAGGGCCATTGTTATAAGGGGCGTTTTTTTGGCATGGATTCTTTCCGATTAAGTTTATGATTTTCCTTATATGGTTACTCGCAGATCTCTCCGGTATAAAATCTGCTTGATCTTCAGAGATCAACTTTGAAATTATAAACTTAATTCTATTCGCCAATATTGATGCATATAATTTATAATCGATATTAAGGAGTGCAATTGGTCTATAATTTGTTTTTTCACATGGATTTTTATCCTGTTTTAATATTGGGAGAATATTCGCTTTTAATATTTATTTCGGTATTACTCCTGAGACCATAAAGTTATTAAATAATTCAGTCAGTTTCAGGCTTAGAACAAGTCTATAAAGCCAAGATAATGTATATATTATTGTTTAATATGTCTGTTTAGAATGATTTGTATATGTAGCGAGTAAGACAGGAGCTTTATCCTTTTACAGAATAATCTAAAATATGGCACAGATATTTTACCCAATTCTCAAGGATATAAAGTTCTTAAGTTTCATCTATAAAAACTGAAGTCTTGAACATACACAGAAGATATATTATAATCAGATTTCATCCTTCTTTTAATATGCCAATGCTTACAGTGTGAGTTTATTTGTAGATATATTTTTTTTTTATATTATATATTTTTTATAATACTTTTTGAGGATGTTTTACAGAGTTTTATGCAACAATTTTAGTGGGATATGACAGGTTTTCCTTTTTCTTATCATTGTTCAGATTCTAAGTATTTTCGATTTTAATATTGTATATAAATTATACATCTTTGTTATATACACAATATATGTTTTAAATCTATGCTATGACATAGATGCTATGACATTAGTTTTATAAATATTTTTGATTAAGTCAGCGGTTCCCAACCCAGTCCTCAAGTACCCCCTACCAGACCAGGAGTTAGGGGTTACCCTGTTGTGTCTAAAGTGTTTTTTTGTTGTTTTTTTAAAACACCTTAGACACAACTGGGTAATCCCTGAATCCTGGACTGTTAGGGGGTACTTGAGGACTGGGTTGGGAACCACTGGCCTAAGTCATTATGGGAATCACCAAGATGAGGATCGCTCTTTTGGTCTTATCAAGACTTTTGCCAGCTAAGTTCACCCACATGCGCAGTGTATCTGTCGCCAATGTGAAGGTTGGCTGCCATTTTGCTGGTTTCCGCTTCTGTTCCCCATTTATAGGGGTCCTTGCAAGTTTCTCTGATCTATAACCTCACTAGATAACCACCGGGGAGAGGAGTGATCATCTACATGTCGCGATTCGATCGTGGACATTAGTAGAGTTTTATTTCATTGCCAAACATGATCGCGGTGGCCATCTTTTTGGTTGAGGTGCACATTGTCACGAGCGTGGGCTATAGGCCCAGCCGAGACAGTGGGAAGAGTGTGGAAGTGACAGGGTTAATGATACCAGACCCCTGGTTACCTGTTGCTAGTCCCAGCAACCACTCAATTAACCCATGCAATCCCTTCTACACTAACCCCCTAGTACACACTTTACTGCCACCACCAAGACTTTTAAAACCGGGCGTCTTAGGTTACGCCACATACAGGAGAATTATAGAATCACAGTTCTACTTTTACTGATCAAACACATAGAATTAACCCTTTTTGGTAACATGTTTACCTAAGCTTTCCTTTGGAGAGTAAAGCTCATAGAGAACAGAGACACAAGCTGATTAAGTAAACATTTAATCTGACAAAAAAGATTCACAGTGCTGAGTACAAAATACAGAAATAAATGACATATAGATAACAAATTGCAAAACAGTACATAAAATAAAATAGGAGAAAACACAAGAAATTCCTTACATGTAGTTACCCCATATAGGATTCTTGTGTGAGTCTTAGATGGTATAGGTCTCCTAGAAGTTGCTGACCAAAGAAAAAAATGAATAACTGAACTCTCTGGATAGTCCAGCACCCTCATTATAAATCTAAACTAGTTGTTTCTCAGTGGGCAGACCCCTGGGGGGGGGGGGGAGGGGGGATCAGAGGGGGTTGGTCTGGCAGCTTATTGCCCACTCTATGAAATTCCTTGTGTCCAGCTCTGGGGATGGCTATCTAGATGTTTTATGGTCTAGGCCTGGTGCAAGATCAAAGACCACAATAAATGTCATCCCAAGGTTTACAAAAAAACAACTCTTAACATATATCAACACACATCAAACACTAACTCATGCTTTTGGCATGACACACATCATGTTGACTGAAACACGTGTTACGTACACAGACTGATTAGCCCTGATTGGTGGGCTTTAAAAGCGGAACTTTCAACTCTTGGGGATTGAGCTCTGCCTTGAGGAAGTCCAACGAGAAGAAACCGGTCGGCATTGAGGAGCAATCCAACTTGATTTTTCTCCAGTTTGGTGCTATCTACGCTTGGATTTCCACTGCCCCACTTGAAGAGATCCGGACCCAGCATAGGAGGGTGGACTGAGGACTGAATCTTTTTTCAGAGACACTACAGTGCTTTTACCTTCCTGTGATATGCTCTACTGACCACTTATAGTGGTACTATGTTTGTGAGTGCGCTATTCTTTTACTATTTTACTGGTGTTGTAGGTTTTATACTATGTTGTGTTTTTAGTGATTTTAAGTGATTAAAGATATGGAAGAATTGATCCTTCACATCTGACATGTATATGTGAATTCTGGAACACCAGATGAAAAGTTAATAGGTATAAATATTGTACTATACCTGTATTCCTATTATACTTTTATCTTTACCACACCACACCACACCATTTCTTTCTTTGTTTTTTATACTTACCAGAGTTTACTGGGGTGTTGGTGTTCAGTGTGAACATTATTGTTGTTTATATATTGGGTTGCATACTATTTAACTCTGTTATAGTGTTTCACCCTGATTCTATCTCATTGTTATCAATTATTAGGAATTTTTCTACTATTGATTAGTGTATCTGTTACCTACAGTTCAACTTTTGAGGGAAGCCAGGTGTAAGAGATTGGAGACTATGTTTCGGGACAGTTCCCCAAAACCTGATGATAATCATCATGATAAACTCATGCTCCAGATAATCTTTTCTTAAAACTATAGTGAAGAGTCATTAACAAAAGTTAAAAGATGGTAGGAGGTTGTTGTATATTTGGAACAGTATCTAAAAGTTGGAATTGTAACCAGAGGCTTGAGGATTAAAAAGACACACGCCTTTGGTTTAGATTGTGACGATTTTATGCAGGAATGGAATAATGTTTTAGAGAAATGTTCAAAAGAATTGATGGTGTCACTAATTGATTTTCAACAAAACCAAATTAAATCATGTGAAGAGGAAACTGAGAAATTAGAAAAAGAGATCCATACTAATTTAAGATCTGAAGAGATTGAGATTAAGAATAATGAGATTACACAAACAATGGAAGTATTAGAAAATAAATTGATAGAAACTAAAAATCACAAATTTACTAGGGATTGTTCTAACTGAAAACATTTATTCTTTTTGTAAATGTGATAAAGTATACTGATTTCTTCCCTGGCTCACACCGCTTAGAACACAACACAATGTAGCAGAACATATGATCAAAGATGTCTCATTGGGGTTTAACAATCCCAAATCCCCTTGCATACTTTTGTTACATCACATGCAGTTTTTTCCCCATTCTTTATTTATGCCCCAGTCAGACATAGGTTTGACATAACATAATACAATAAAAGATGTATATAAAGACAAGGACAAATCAGAATAGCTGTGTCGGTTTGTCACACTGAGATTTTATTGTTATAGTGCTTGCACAATGTAATTAAAACAGCCTATATATGGCCTCATACAAGATAGTGTTATGATAGCTTAATTCAAATAACCACACATTTGAGGAGAACAAAACAAAAAAAGACAGAAAGTCAAAAACAGTGAGATCATAAAATGCTAATATGATGTAAACAGCACCCAGGAACAGATTAATATATAAGTTAGAACACTTGGAGCTAGGGTGGAGGTGGTGGCATATGGAGCTAGCTTTGTTGGGGTATATTGGACATTTGCCTATAGAGGCCAGGGAGTCATGACATTAGTGTTGGATATTAATTGGCACATAACCCCCCCCAAAAAAGGAATGAAACGAGTCTGTGCTAAAAAGGTAGAACCATGTTCAGGTATCTGTTGCACCCATAGCACTGTTCACAGAAAATAAGGGGGTGATTTTTGTGGGGTCCCTTGCTGGAGCAGCAGCTTCCGTCATCCTCGAGGTGCTGGGTTGAGAAGTTTGACCTAGGCCCAGTTTGGAAAGGACGATGTGTCAGACATCAGACACTCAATGTTCTTTGTTGTTATGGTGCATGAAAAGTAAACGTGGGGTACCGCATAGGTACTTCAGGCCATGTGAGGAAAGGGCAACAGTAAGGGATTGGAGTGATTTCCTCCATTGTAGAGGCATGAGTGAGGGGTCTGAGAAGAATGTAAGTTACATCTCTTTAAACACTATTCAGACTATGCATTATAATTATCAGTAGCTTTAGATGTATATGTGGTGGTGATGCTGAGGAGGAGAAAATTTCACCTGGACACCACACTTTCTTTACAAATTACGTCCGCTTGACCTGACCTCTCCTTCTCCCCTGCAGCTGGATCCCTGAAATTAATAAATAATCCCAACGCACTCATTTCCATGAGTCAGCTGCAAAGTGCATTTTTTTGGACATCTGCTTTGTAATACTCAAAGTGTCCTTTGATTAGTATTATTTTTCTGTACAATTTTTTTTAATTTTCCTCCTTGTCTCAGCTGTTTGGCATAGAATTCTGACTTAATTAGTCTTGTAAGCAGTTTCAGCTTGGCATCAAGGCTACGAACTTTGCAATGAGCCCATATACAGGTAATACTCGAAAAATTAGAATATCGTGCAAAAGTTCATTTATTTCAGTAATGCAACATAAAAGGGTAAACTAATATATGAGATAGACGCATTACATACAAAGCAAGATAGTTCAAGCCGTGATTTGTCAGAAGTGCGATGATTATGGTTTACAGCTGATGAAAACCCCAAATCCACAATCTCAGTAAATTAGAATATTGTAAAAAGGTACAATATTCTAGGCTCACAGTGTCCCACTCTAATCAGCAAAGTAAGCCATAACACCTGCAAAGGGTTTCTGAGCCTTCAAATGGTCTCTCAGTCTGGTTCAGTAGGAATCACAATCATGGGGAAGACTGCTGACCTGACAGTTGTGCAGAAAACCTTCATTGACACCCTCCATAAGGAGGGAAAGCCTCAAAAGGTAATTGCGAAGGAAGTTGAATGTTCCCAAAGTGCTGTATCAAAGCACATTAATATAAAGTTATGTGGAAGGGAAAAGTGTGGAAGAAAAAAGTGCACAAGCAGCAGGGATGACCACAGCCTGGAGAGGATTGTCAGGAAAAGGCCATTCAAAAGTGTTGGGGACTTTCACAAGGAGTGGACTGAGGCTGGAGTCAGTGCATCAAGAGCCACCACACACAGACGGATCCTGGACATGGGCTTCAGATGTCGTATTCCTCTTGTCAAGCCGCTCCTGAACAACAAACAATGTCAGAAGAGTCATACTTGGGCTAAAGAAAAACAGACCTAGTCTGTTGCTCAGTGGTCCAAAGTCCTCTTTTCTGATGAGAGCAACTTTTGCATCTCATTTGGAAACCAAGGACCCAGAGTCTTGAGGAAGAATGGAGAGGCAGTGTAGATGCTTGAAGTCCAGTGTGAAGTTTCCACAGTCTGTGTTGATTTGGGGAGCCATGTCATCTGCTGGTGTTGCTCCACTGTGCTTCTGTCACGATCCCGGGGAACCCAACACGCTAACACACACACAGACACACACACAGAAAGTGTGCTGTACCGGTCCTTAGAGTGGCCGGGCTAAGCACACAAAGAATAGTCAGGAGACAAGCCGAGTAAGGGGAACCAGAAAACAGAATAACGAGAAACAAGCCGAGGTCAAAGGGTAGGAGAAAGTCACAAAGTCAGTATAACAAGCCAGAGGGTACGTAACCAGAAAGCACACGTTCACAATCGATACTATAAAGCAAAGACCACAACAGGGCACAGATAGACAGGAAAGGTAAGTATTTAAATCCTAGCCTGAATCCTGATTGGCTAACCACCAATCAGTATTAACAAACACACGTGGGGGATATCTATACCCCCCACTGTGTTTGTTGCACTGTAGCTTTAACGCCGGGTCACGTGAGTGACCCCGGCGCTTAGATAATAGTGCCGGCTCCCAGCGTGCAGCGTTAGACATGCTGCCGCTGGGAGGAGGAGAGGAGGACGCGAGCGGCGTGTCAGGAGGAGAGGACGCCGCTCGCTTAACGGTAAGGGGAGAGGGGACCGCGGGCGGCGACGGACCGAGGGTGAGTGCTGCGAGAGGATTGCAGCCTCCCCTCACCGCTGCCCGCGGAGCCCTGACATAACCCCCCCCTCGAAGACCGCCCAGGGGGCGGGAAGCCGAAGGCTTCAAAGGAAACCGCGCATGAAAGGAGCGGATCAAGGAGGGGGCGTCCAAGTCAGAGACAGAAACCCACGACCGCTCCTCCGGGCCATAACCCTTCCAATCAACCAGATACTGCAACCGACCTCGAGAGAAACGAGAATCAAGGAGAGCAGCCACCTCATATACGTCACTAGAGACCGCGCGGAGGGCATCGGAACGCCTGAGAGAGCCAGAGAACCGATTACAGAGCAAGGGCTTCAAAAGGGAGGTGTGAAAGGTGTTAGGTATGCGCATGGAAGGGGGCAAGGCCAGGGAGTAGGATACAGGATTCACCCTACGCAACACCTTATAGGGACCAAGGAACTTGGGCGCGAACTTCATCGAGGGAACCCTAAGGCGGAGATTCCTAGAGGACAACCAAACCCTATCACCCGGAGCATAAGAAGGAGCCGCACACCTACGACGATCAGCAAACCTCTTTTGAGTAGCAGCAGCACGACAAAGAGCAGCATGGACCTGATCCCACATCTTCCGTAAGGAGGCGAGGTGCTCGTCCAAAGCGGGCATTCCCTTGTCGGAGAATACACCGGGAAGGACAGCGGGATGGAACCCATAAGCCACCATAAAAGGACTTGCGCCAGTAGAAGAATGAGACACAGTGTTCCTGGCAAACTCAGCCCAGGGAAGGAGACGGGACCAGTTGTCCTGGTGTGCATTCGTGAAACAGCGTAAATACAACTCCACAGACTGATTTGCTCGTTCGGCAGCTCCATTAGATTGCGGATGATAGGAGGAAGTAAACGATAAGGAGACCCCCATCTCAGCACAAAAGCCTCTCCAAAACCGAGAGACAAACTGAGGGCCCCTGTCAGATACGATATCTTGTGGTATACCATGCAAGCGGAACACTTCTTTGGCAAACACCTGAGCCAACTGAACCGCAGAAGGTAGCTTCTTAAGCGGAATGAAGTGCGCCATTTTGGAGAACCTATCCGTTACAGTCAAAATTACTGTCTGCCCATCAGATGAAGGAAGATCCACAATAAAGTCCATGGATAAGTGTGTCCACGGTTTCTTGGGTACAGATAGGGGCATAAGGAGTCCCAGGGGTTTAACATTAGGGGACTTACACTGTGTACAGACACGGCAAGCCCGCACGTAATCTACCACGTCTTTTTTGAGTGAGGGCCACCAAAACTGTTGGAGAAGACCCTTGTAAGTCTTGGTAACCCCTGGATGACCAGCCGTTTTGGCTGTGTGAAATAAAGTCAACAACTTCTTTCTGTCTTTTACTTTCACGTACAGCTTACCAGTAGGGGTCTCAGAGGGTGCTTGGGGTTGGTATGACTTGATACCATCAAGAAAAAGAGACGAGATAACCAAACGGGTAGTAGCTATTATATTAGTTGTGGGTACAATGGGCTCAGGAGTGGAGGTAATAGAATCTACAGGTTCGTACTGGCGGGAGATGGCATCAGCCTTGACATTTCGATAACCAGGCCTGTATGTGATTATGTACTGAAAACGTGAGAGAAATAAAGACCATCTAGCCTGACGAGAGGATAACCTCTTAGCATCTGCGATATAGGATAGATTTTTATGATCGGTTATAACCAAAATCTTGTGTCTAGCTCCCTCTAACAAGTACCTCCATTCTTTAAATGCCATCACTATAGCTAATAATTCCCTGTTCCCAACGTCGTAATTCTTTTCAGACTCTGACAAGCGTTTTGAAAAGTAACCACAGGGAAGGAGGGGTTCGTCATACGATTGTCTTTGTGACAACACTGCTCCTATACCTGATTCAGAGGCGTCTACTTCCAGTACAAAGGGAAGGGAAGGATCAGGATGGTGTAACACAGGGGCAGTGGCAAATGCCTTTTTTAGAGTCTCGAAGGCCACAATAGCATTAGGATTCCAAACCCTGGGGTGTAAACCCTTTTTTGTCAGTTTAGTGATAGGGGAAATAATGGATGAGAAGTTTTTAACAAACTTTCTATAATAATTGGCAAACCCTATAAATCGCTGTATTGCCTTAAGTCCTTGGGGAAGGGGCCAGGACAGTATAGCTTCCAATTTTGAAGGATCCATGCTGAATCCTTGTTCAGAAATAACATAACCCAGGAATTGTACAGAGGTTTGGTCGAATAAGCATTTCTCTAATTTACAATAAAGACCATTCTGCAACAACCTTTTAAGCACCATCCTAACATGAGTATGATGTGTCTTCAAATCTGGAGAATATACAAGTATGTCATCTAGGTAGACTACAGCACAGACATGCAGTAGATCTCTAAGGACATCGTTTATGAGGTCCTGAAAAACGGCAGGAGCATTACACAATCCAAAAGGCATGACCAGATACTCGTAATGCCCACTACGCGTATTGAACGCCGTTTTCCATTCATCATTCTCCTTAATACGAACAAGGTTATAAGCCCCCCTGAGGTCTAGTTTAGTAAAATATCTAGAACCTTTGACACGATCAAACAATTCGGTAATGAGGGGAATCGGATAGGCATTTTTAATCGTTATATTGTTTAGGGCTCTGTAGTCTATACACGGTCTCAAATCGCCCTCCTTTTTTGCCACAAAAAAGAAACCAGCACCAGCAGGAGAGGAGGACCTTCTAATAAAACCTTTACTTAAGGCCTCTCGTATGTACTCCTCCATGACCTGGTTTTCTTTCTCAGAAAGAGGGTAGACCTTACCCCTAGGAGGCATAGTACCCGGTAATAGGTTTATGGCACAGTCATACTCACGGTGTGGGGGTAGCTTATCTGCCTCCCTTTTTTCGAAAACCAAAGCAAGGTCTGCATACACAGAAGGGACAGAAACAGAAAGCGGTTTAGCCGTGGGCACGTTAAGTAAACAAATGGGACGTACTTGGGCCATACAGTCTCGTTGACAAGATTCCCCCCAGGAGAGTATGTCTAAACAACCCCAATCAAGTACTGGGTTGTGTTTCACTAACCAGGGAAAACCCAGAACTATGGAAGCAGTAGGGGAGTCAATTATTTGGAAGGTTAACCTTTCCTTGTGTAAAGCACCCACACACATCTCTATATCTTGGGTCTCATGGGTCACCAGAGGTCTCTCAAGGGGTCTACCATCTATGGCCTCAACGGCCAAGGGTGTGGCCTTTTGGATCAAAGTCAAGGCTGCGGTTCTGGCAAAGGTCTCATCCATAAGGTTGTCAGCCGCACCTGAATCGATCAAGGCTTTAGTTGTTATGGTGGTTTTATTGACCAAAAGAGAGACCGTAATAAATGGTCTGGAGATGGACACATGAGGGGACAAAGTCATAACACCCGAGGCCGACCCCTCTCTAGGCCTTAGGTGCTGGAGTTTCCCTGTAATTTAGGGCATGTATTACAGTGGTGACCCCTCTTTCCACAATAGAGACATAACCCCTCCCTTCTACGATACGTTCTTTCAGCCTCAGTTAACCCCGTAGCACCCAATTGCATGGGTTCGGGGGATGGTTGCCTAGGAGCGGGTAACGCTAGTAATGCAGTACTGGGTAGAGCAGGTAACACCCGTGTATCCAGCCGTCTTTGACTACGTCTCTCTCTAATGCGGTTATCAATAAGGATTACATAGTCTATAATATCATCTAGAAGGACAGGCAGTTCCCTGGATGCTATTTCATCCAGTATGTAAGCGGCCAAACCCTCCTGAAAGGCTGTTACGAGGGCGTCGTTATTCCAAACCACTTCAGCTGCTAGAGTGCGGAATTCGATAGTATAATCCGCTACAGATCTGTTACCCTGTCGAACCCTAAGCAGAGCTTTGCCAGCAGAGGCAACCCTACCGGGTTGATCAAACGTGCGTTTGAATGCGGACAAAAAATCCGCAAAGGACATAGGAGACATATTTTCCCACATGGGGTTTGCCCATGCTAAAGCTCTCCCAGACAGGTGGTTTATCAAAAAGGCAATTTTGGATCTGTCGGTGGGATAGGAACGTGGATTCATCACCAGATGGATGTCAATTTGATTGAGGAAACCACGACACAATGCTGGGTCACCACTATAGCGCTGTGGCGGTGTCATATGGACTACATGGGCAGGAACGGGTACTGGAGTGGCAATGGGTTCGGACACAGCAGCAACCGCCTCCTGGACGGCAGGCTGCAGGTGTGCAGTACGAGCAAGTATGGTCTGCAAAGCTTGAGCAAACTGATCCATACGGTGGTCCAAGCCATCCATTCTAGCCTCCTGATTAACTAGGAGCTGTGGTATGTCAGCAGGTTCCATTATGGCCCTGTTGTAATGTCACGATCCCGGGGAACCCAACACGCTAACACACACACAGACACACACACAGAAAGTGTGCTGTACCGGTCCTTAGAGTGGCCGGGCTAAGCACACAAAGAATAGTCAGGAGACAAGCCGAGTAAGGGGAACCAGAAAACAGAATAACGAGAAACAAGCCGAGGTCAAAGGGTAGGAGAAAGTCACAAAGTCAGTATAACAAGCCAGAGGGTACGTAACCAGAAAGCACACGTTCACAATCGATACTATAAAGCAAAGACCACAACAGGGCACAGATAGACAGGAAAGGTAAGTATTTAAATCCTAGCCTGAATCCTGATTGGCTAACCACCAATCAGTATTAACAAACACACGTGGGGGATATCTATACCCCCCACTGTGTTTGTTGCACTGTAGCTTTAACGCCGGGTCACGTGAGTGACCCCGGCGCTTAGATAATAGTGCCGGCTCCCAGCGTGCAGCGTTAGACATGCTGCCGCTGGGAGGAGGAGAGGAGGACGCGAGCGGCGTGTCAGGAGGAGAGGACGCCGCTCGCTTAACGGTAAGGGGAGAGGGGACCGCGGGCGGCGACGGACCGAGGGTGAGTGCTGCGAGAGGATTGCAGCCTCCCCTCACCGCTGCCCGCGGAGCCCTGACAGCTTCATTAAGTCCAGGGCCAACGCAGCCGTCTACCAGGAGATTTTTGAGCACTTCATGCTTGCTTCCACAGACGAGCTTTATGGGGATGCTGACTTCATTTTCCAGCAGGACTTGGCACCTGCTCACACTGCCAAAAGCACCAAAGCCTGGTTCAATGACCGTGGGATTACTGTGCTTGGTTGGCATTACCAAGAGAAAGATGAGACCGAACAATGCAGAAGAGCTGAAGGCCGCTATTGAAGCATCCTGATCTTCCATAACACCTCAGCAGTGCCACAGGCTGATAGCTTCCATGCCATGCCGCATTGAGGCAGTATTTGCTGCAAAAGGGGCCCAAACAAAGTACTGAGTCCATTTGCATGCTTTACTTTTTAGAGGTCCGATATTGTTCTATGTACACTCCTTGTTTTATTGATTGCATGTAATATTCTAATTTACTGAGATGGTGGATTTGGGGTTTTCATGAGCTGTAAGCCATAATCATTGCACTCATGACAAATCATGGCTTGAACTATCTTGCTTTGCATGTAATGCCTCTATCTCATATATTAGTTTCCCCTTTTATGTTGCATTACTGAAATAAATTAACTTTTGCATGATATTCTAATTTTTCGAGTATCTACTGTACATCAGCCTCATTGCCACTAATGCCAAGAGGAAGGACATAGCCTCAGTATAGTGACTAGGTGCTAATGTTTTTGGCTGCTCTTCCTATAAGGATCTATTGCTATGAGCAAAGTTCCCTCCTCTTTTTATCCCCCTCTATAACTGTAGAAATAGATAGTGGTTTAACAATCTTATTCAGCACTTAACACGCTCAATATTTACAAGTTGTGCATGTACAATATATCTGCATCTTTGCTAAAATGCTAAGGTTATAATTTCACAGTATGGAGGCCACATCCGCCATGTTTTTTTCTGGATACATGCATCTTCTCCATGCTCTTGCTCACTATTTAACAAGTGTTAACTGGAAATATGAAGTAATGTGTTTAGATTAGAATGATTGCTCGTGGATGATGATTGGTATCTAGAACATGATGTATACAAAGATAACAATGTATAGACTCCTATAAAGAATGTTAATTGTGTGAAAGCGAATATTCTGTTATATTAAATGTAGAAAATTAAATGAAGGATAACTTACACATAGCAGAAGATCTCTTTTTCCGCAGGAGTTTGTGAAGAAATGATAGGTGGACGAAGCAGAAAAGGATTGGATCAATTATTACTGGTGTTTTCTCTAAAATGATTTCACAAGGAATAACATCACATAAATTAATTTACATATCAGACATCATTCAAGAGAGACTCCTCTGCGAGCTTAATCTTTTTTAAAGGGACATTATAAGCACCAAAACAACTTTATCTTAATGGAGCAGTTCTGGTGTATACATCATGCCCCTGCAGTCTCACTGTCCAATTCTCTGCCATTTACAAGTTAAATCTTTGTTTATACAGCCCTAGTCACACCTCCCTGCATTTGACTTGCAAAGCCTTCCTAAACACTTCCTGAAAATGAACCTAGATATTTTAGGCTCCTTTATTGCACAGTCTATTTAATCTAGACTTTATTATCTCCTGTTCATAGCCTGCTAGAGCCTTCAGGGGCCTCCTGTTTGTGATTAAAGCTCAATTTACAGAGCAGGAAATACAAAGTAACAAAGCAAGTTAACAGCTGATTGTAAGTAAAACCATTGTTTTTGGGTTGTGGATGTTGGTTCTGTGAGTCACAGCCAGGAAAGGTGTGGCTAAGGCTGTGTGGACAGAAACAAAAGTTATTTAACTAATAAATTACAGAAATTGAACAGTGAGACTGTAGGGGCCTGACTTACACACCAAAATTGTTTCAATAAGCTAAAGTAGTTGTGATGTCTATTGCATCCCTTTAAATTATTCCTTGGACCATTTTTTTTAAAGACACCTATATTATGCACAGGAACATCTTAATTTTAAATATTAACTCAGTGACTTAATAATATATATTACTGCAAATGGCACCGAACGCCTTTATCTGAAACGTCCATGTGAAAAATATGTTTTAGTCCCATTGGGGATTACAGTGCCACTCCAGTAAAAAAAAAAAAAGTACAATAGGCAGCAGCTGGGTGCTTGGCATATAATTACATGCCTTTGCCAACCAGCGGTGGCCCACGAAAATATCACTGGACCCAATTGTGTGTGTAACAAACACTTAGTGACAATGGAGAACACAAGGTCGAAGGACATTATTCATGTAATTGGGTTCTTTTTCTTTGGCTGGTCAATAATATAAAGAAAATTAAACCTTATGTGTGTTGTCCATTTTCAGCATAAATCATGCTCACTTTGTGCCAGAACTACATGCGATATCCCAATTACAGTGATTTCTGCAGATTCGAGAGCCACACAGATGATAAAATATTTGGCATTTAATGCCCTCACAGTGCCAGATTTAGCTTGCGTAATATCTTCACCATGCACGCCAGAACAATACACAGAATGACACAGTGTATCCTCACATAATCTGTTAGGTTGGCAAATGCTTAAGGGTAATGAGAGCTCTATTTATGCAACTTTCCTTAACTCTGTTTGTGCCATCCTTCACCTGCCCTGGGGAAATCACAAATCAGCGGCTTTATATTAAATTCCCATCAGTTTGTATTGAATGGCGAGGTAGCAAGGAAAATCCAAATTCTTCTTGTTATGAGGGATGTAATATTCAGTGAGGGGGGATTTATAACTGGAATTTCACCACGGCAAACCAAGCAAGTGGTTTAAAGAGACACAAGTAGTAATGACAAGGACAGTCATATATTATATTCATTGGTCATCCAAATCACGCACAAATGTATTAAGTAAAATGGATCTTCCTGACCTCCCCTCGTTTTCTCCCACAATCATTACGGAAGTGTAAGACTAGTCAAGATAAAACAAGCAGCCAAAATGTGGACAAATGTTGCAGGAATGATCAAAGTATGTTATGTTAATTAAGCATTTCTTTTTTTTTAATTCTTTATTTTTCCTTTTCATAGCGCATGTAATGAATTCTTACATTCCCGCCTCGCCACAACAGCGATTGCGGGCGCAGTATGGTACATAGTCATAATTTTATGTTGCGCCGTTAGGAGTGTTATTCAACTGAGTTACATTTGTCCTGTCCGGAGACAGATCTTTGCATGCAATAACTTATAGCCATATATAGATGTCATATATACAAGTCATTGTGGTATAATAATGAGGGAACAATATTCCCCTGAACATTGGTGTACAGTGAGAAATAAACAGGCATAAAATACATAAACAAATCAACAAAATCGGATTGGTAAGTTATTCTCTTGGTGTGCTGTACCGGTTTGCTCGTTATCATGTTAAGTGGCCTGTTGGTATGGGATTATGTGGGTGCCCTGGGCGGCACAGATGCTTCATCTGTCATCCTCCTCCGCCCTGGCATACAGGATCTGTTGTTGAGTTACCGTTAAGTTCAAAGAGGCCCTGGAGAGTTAAGTGTCGGTGCCAGAAGAGTCTGGGTGGGTCTACGTGTGTCACCTGGTGGGTGTGGTCTGTATCTGTATCAGTCCCTGATTCCCCCCCCCCCCCCCTTTTGTCGTAGGTATGTTGGTGGAGCCCATCTGGTCCCCATGTGCCCTGCTAGTCCGTAAGGTTCAGCCATGTTGGGGGTCGGTGTGGTAAAAGCATACTGAATAAAAACATGTGTACCGGTATTTATGGCCTTAGGTTCAGAGTAACGATAAGATAAGAGAAAGTAAAATAAAATAAAAGAGGCATCGATTAGGAGTACAACATCAATTCGTCTTAGAGTACATCAACTATTGGGAGCACTCTAAGGGGTTAGTGCAGATAATATTTCTCCTTATGTAAGTCCCTAAAACCAGTCCCAGGTGTGCTATCGTGGGTGGTAGTTGTCTGTCCCTCCTTGTCATCCCTGCTGGGTTACTCCTGGTCTGAGAGTCTTGTAGGGCTATTGTTTGGCCGTCCCTGGTTGGTCTGGGTCCGAGTTTCTTCTTCCATGTGGGGTTCCCGGTCGACTGGGTTACTGCCGGCTGTTGTTCTTCTGGGAGCGGTGCTGGCAGATCAAGGCCCCTCAGGAACGCTGCGTGATCCTCGGAGGCCGATAGTACATGAACTGCGTCTCCGCGTGGCACCACTAGTGTACCCGACAGTCCCCATCGATATTTAATACCTTTGTCTCGCAGAATCCGGGTGGTGGGTGCAAACCTACGCCGTTCGAGTAAGACTGCAAAAGGTAGGTCGTCGTATATTGTGATTTTCGTGTTGGCAATTAGTAGACTCGGTCTTTGTCTGGACCGTGCCATTATAGAGGACTTCACGTTGGTGTCTCTGGTGACAGCTATAATGTCCCGGGGAGTGTCCGCGGGTGCCGTGGGGGCTTTCCGGACCCTGAAGGCCGTCACAAGTGGCGGTCTCTCTCCCGTTGTCTGCACTCCGAGTTCTCTCAGGACCTCGTGGGTAAAGCTGATCAGGGCCTCTTGGCCTATGGACTCTGGGGCCCCACGGATCCTTATGTTTTTCCGGCGGTGCCGTGTCTCTAGGGAGGTAACTGTGCGGGAGAGGCGCTGCACTTGTTGGGTGAGTGTGTTTAGGCGGGTGCTGGTATCGTCCAGCATCCTGCCCCTCTCCGCTTTCCTGGACTCTACGTCGCTCATGCGGCGGTTCAGGCCTCCTACCTCCACCTGTACTCCAGCGAGGTCGGCCTTCCACACCTCCCTCAGGTCCCGCAAGAGGTTTTTGATATCACCCTTGGTGGAGGGGGATTTGTCTGATTCAGATCTCTGGTAGATCCCACTGCTGGTTTGGGGTATCTCTTCCTCCAGTAATCGCTCCGAGTCGCTGGAGCTGCGTGCTTCCACAGGCGCCATGTTTAGTCGGGCCTGCGGCGGTGGTCTGGCGAAGGACAGTCGGATGTCTGCTTGACTGTTGCTCTCCGCTTGGGCCAGTCTTCGATGCTTGCACCCCATCTCTCTTGAGGGGGTCTCAGGTATTAATGATGTTTTAATTTTCTCTGTTTGTGGCAAAATAGGCAGTTTTAAACTCGTAAAGCGGGAGCTCAGTAAAACCTCGACCACTCTGTAGCTCGGCTAGCCACGCCCCCCCGTTAATTAAGCATTTCTACTCGCTGCATCCATAGAATGGAGCAACGTTTATTCTCCATTCATCTGCTTTTCCTGTGACCACCATGTGATGGTCAGATTAAACCTGTAATCAAATTATCAGTAGCAGATCTATGAATTGCCTTTGTGACGGAGCTCCTGTACTCCAACTGAGTACTTTCACCAGGTCCACTTCATAGCTGCCACAGGGTACTCTGGAGCACTTCAGACACAGTCGTAAAAGCTTGACTTGTGTCACTCCGGAACTCTTCCACCCAATTAGGCTGCAGCTCCCTTCTTCCAGGAAGGTATTGTCTCTTCAGCTTTCCTTCCAGGCAGGTATAGTCCCTTCTGCCTATTCCTCTGCAGCCTCACCTTCAAAGCAGGGAAAAACAGCACTGCTTTTAGTGATTGCTCCTGTCTTTATAAGGACACTTTTGGCTTTCAGGCCTAGCTCTCTTTTTAATTTGCCAACGCGCTAGAGGGATTGTGCAGCCTGCCAATAGGTCCATGGACTCTGTGACTGAGATCCCTAAATATATTAATATATTCATTTTTCCCCCGAAAAACTAGTTTGCTTTTTTTCGAGGGATGTCTTATTTCGGGGGAAACGGTAGCAAGCATTCGCTAGAGTGCAGGTCTACATTCAGGGTAAGTCCCCCAAATATAGACCAGTTCAATAGTGCATGGAATCCCACGAATCTATGTTCGAGGAAACGTCCCTGAACGTAGATTAACAAAGAATCGACTAGGGCTTAATTTTGGGGTAGGGCTTATATTACGAGCATCTCCCATAAATAAGCTAGGGCTCATTTTCTGAGGATGTCTTATTTTGGGGAAACACGGTATCCACCTTCTGACATGTTTCTGTTGTCTGCAAAATGTAGGGAGTGTAATTAGGCCTTTTGAGTTTGATATTTGAACTTTTAAAATAATTTTATGTTATGTGGCATAAACAGAGGGTGGGCTGAGCTGTATTTGTTTTATGAAGCTTTGTTCCACAAGATGTTTCCCTAGTAAATTGTTACATAGCTTATTTTTGGTTAGAAGTAGGTTTGTGCAGAGAGATAGGGACAAGGGGATCTCCATCCACATTATCTATGAAAGGAGTATATGTTGCTATGCTTTTTCGAGTGCCCCTAGAGCTGAATTATATGAGGTGCCTATTATCTGTACCTTTTATGTATATAATGTGCATTGCAATCCATTGTTACAATCTCTTTGGTTTCAAATTTAACTGATGGGCTTTGCTGCCATCTATGGTTACTTAATGATATTGCCTTTATATCCATTAGATTAGCAACATTTTCTGATTTCCGTCTAACAACAAAATTGCTGCAATTTGATTGCTCACTGTGTGCACACTTACATGTGTGTACCCTCATGTAGTCTTACAGGAAACTTTGTGTTGGGAGGAACATATTTTTAATCTAGTGTTGATTGCCATAATTGTGTTGAAAAGGAGACATTGCAGCTAGTTAGATATGCAACGGACTACAGCCAACATTGTCTGTTCTGTCTTTACATTGTTTTAAAAATACATATTTTAACATTTTAATAAAGCAGAGTGTACAAGTGAAATACACATGAAAAAAATATCATAAAGCAATTACAATAATAAGGATTTACATAGTTTGGAGTCACCAACATAAATATATCAAGTATACTGCAGTGAAACATAAATAAGACATAATAAGAACAAAGCAAACAAAACAGTACCCATGTCCAACATCCAAGAGCATTGGCTATATGGAGAAGCAGTCTGAGTATTGTTAATACCACTTCCGTCTCCTGAAATGGAAAGAATAAGGTCAATATAAAATCCCTGAGTCTGATATGTTTCAGATATGTTCTCTCTGTAATGGCACAAGATGAGCTAAAACCAGCTTGAGATCTGAGCGGGGACCCACCAAAGGGCAGGCTTTTTCAGCTGCTGCCCGTTCTCAGAATACTCTTGCGCCCCATTTTTTTTGCTCTCCAATATAAAAACCCATTACACCCCCTTGTGTCTCTTACAACTCCCCTTAGGTAACTCTTATTTCCCCCAGCCCCTCTCTGTGGATCTCTCCCCTCAGTCCATTTTGTGTGTACCTTCCCTCCCAGGCCTATATAGACATAGATAAATAGCAATACACACAACCATACAGGCACACAGACATATTTTATTCAGGCACACAGTTATAGAGATATTCAGGCACACAATCAAACACAGTCATACAATCTACACATACAGGTATACTGTCATACAAACAGACTTACAGTCATACAGACACAGACATACAGAGAAATAGACGCAGCCATACAGAGACAAAGACACAGGAATACAGTGACATACAGAACAATGCATGCAGAGACATACATACACAGATATACAGGCATGCAGAGACATACATACACAGACAGTGACATACAGAGACATATGGACACAGGCATACAAAGACATACATACCCACAAAGAGGCGTAACTAGAAACCACGGGGCACTGGTGCGAAAATTTCCCTCGGGCCTCCCAGTCCCTTCATGTGTCACATTCACACCCCCAGCCCCTCCATGTGTCTCAATCACGCCCCACAGGTTGAGTGTGGCATGGTTTTGGGGGATGAGTATGACAGAATTGAAGGGGCTTATATGATAGGGTGAGTGTGGCAGGGTGAAAGGGGGTGAGTGTGAAAGCGATGGAGAATGAGTGTGACAGTGCTAGAGAAGGTCAGTGTGATTGGGTGAATAAGGCAGAGCAATTGGAGGTGAGTATGGCATGGGTGAGTGATAGAATTGATTGGGGGAGTTAGGAGGCGTGGCCGACCGCCGGGCAAGATGGCCGACTAGGATTTTGCTCTGTCACCTGGGCTCTGTAATTCAGAGCAATACTGAGCGGAACCGCCACTAAATGACAGCATAGGCATGTCACAAGCAAAGGCAAAGAAAGCTGCACCTAAGGCAGAAAAGCACAACTTCTTTGGGCAAAACAAAAAACGTCCACTGTACAGGAGACAGTGCAAGCCACGCAAATCGCCGCACAAGATGGCGCCGGTGACTCTGGCGCGAGCTCCCCCCTCATGGCACTGGACGACCAGCAAACAACTGAATGCCTCACAAAAGATCACTTTGAACGTGCAATCGAGGCAATGTCAGCAAGGCTAATTTAATCATGGCCGACCAAATTAAAAAATAAGTCAGGGAGCTCACCAGCAGAACGTCTTCAGTGGAAGCACAATGCCAGGACCTAACAACAACACAAGCTGAGATGTCAGACCACATACAGACCTTACAGCAAAAAGTGGAAGGCATGGAAACCAGGATGGCGGACTATGAAGATAGAGCGAGGAGAAATAACCTGAGGCTAAGAGGAGTCCCAGAGTCCGTCCAACCTGAAGACCTGAGAGGCTTAATGCATGCCTACGTCCCTGACATACCGGCAGACATGTTGCTGATTGACAGAGTCCACAGAGTAACAAAGCCGAAACACTTACCTGACTCTATCCCACGAGACGTGCTGTTCAGAGCCCATTATTTTCACATCAAAGAACTAGTACTCAAGGCTCACCACGCTAAACGAAATCAACACGACGAATATCCATCAGTGCGCATCATGGCCGACCTCTCAACCAAGGCCGTCTTTAAAGCGGGCCAAACGGGGCAGCTGCCCCCGGGCCCAGTTTCTCTTGGGGGCCCGAGGCACCTGCCCCGTGGGCCCCGCTGCCCTCATCAATTTCTTTTTCCCCGTCCTCTGAGACCCACCGGGTGGCCCATGCACTTAGGGCCACCCGGAGGGCTTGTATCAGCAGGGGCCCGGTCAGGCGCTGTTTCCTTTTAACACCGCGACCGGGCCCCTTGCTTTCCGGCAGCCGGCTGGGAGGAAGTGACAGCCGCAAGTCACTTCCTTCCATAAAGAGAGGAGCTGCATGGAAGGTGGCAGGAGGAGTCGCGAGGGAGAGAGGACGAGGATGCAGTGAGGATGGGGGATCCTCACTCCCATCCTCCTCAGGCACCACACTGGACCCCAGGGAATCCACCCTCCAGCAAAAGGAAGGAAACTGGAGGGTGGGTTTAAAAATGTACATTTTGTCTGTGTGTCAGTATGTCTGTGTGTGTGTCAGTATGTCTGTTTGTCTGTGTGTCAATATATCTGTCTGTGTGTCAGTATGTCTGTGTGTCAGTATGTCTGTTTGTCTGTGTGTCAATATATCTGTGTGTGTGTCAGTATATGTCTGTTTGTCTGTGTGTCAGTATGTCTGTTTGTCTGTGTGTCAGTATGTCTATTTGTCTGTGTGTCTGTGTGTCAATATATCTGTGTGTGTCAGTAGGTCTGTCTGTGTGTCAATATATCTGTGTGTGTGTCAGTATGTCTATGTGTGTGTGTCAGTATGTCTGTCAGTGCATGTGCATGCATGTGTCAGTCTCTGTGTGTGTCTGTGTGTCTGTCAGTATATCAGTCTGTGTGTGTCAGTATATGTGCCTGTATGTGTGTCAGTATTTCTCAGTGTATGTGGGTGTCAGTGTGTCTGTCAGTGTGTGTGTGTGTGTGTGTGTGTCAGTATCTCGGTCAGTGTATGTGCCTGTGTGTGGGTGTCAGTATTTCTGTCAGTGTATGTGTGTCAGTATGTTGATCAGTGTGTGTGTCAGTATGTCTGTATATGTGCCTGTGTGTCAGTGTCTGTATATGAGCCTGTGTGTGTCTGTCAGTACGTCTACCAGTGTATGTGTCTGTGTGTGTCAATATATATGTACCTGTGTGTCAGTATGTCTGTCAGTGTATGTGCCTGCTTATCTGTATGTAGTCAGTGTATGTATCTGTGTATCTGCTTGTGTGTCAGAGTATGTACCTGTGCATCTGAGCCGCAACTTTAAATACAAATACACCCCTATATTCAAACTTCAACACTACATACAAGCACACTCCTACATTCAAAAACAAACACTACACATAAATGCACACTTGCATTCAAACTCCAGTACCACATACAAACACATTCACACAAACATACTTCATACAAACACATGCTTACACACAAAACAGTGCTAAATACAACCCTGCATGCATGGGAAATTGGTAGAGCCCCAGCTGTCAAAGCATTGTTGGAATTGCACGACAGATGGGGTTCTACCTTTAGTCCAATCTTGCAATAAAATGAATTATATTTTAGTGCCGCCGCTGCATTGGGATGGATGCCGTGATTGCATACCAGGGAGTGAGGGGCGATGGCGGCAGGGCCCAGGGGGCCCAAGCAAATGCTTGCCCAGGGTCCAGTCGTTATTAAAGACGGCCCTGCTCTCAACAGCAACGCTTAAAAGGAGATGGGACTTCCAGCAAGTCACGACGGAGCTGAGGAACCAAGGAATCCGTTACAGGTGGGGCTTCCCCACAAAGCTCATCCTAACGAAAAATGGAAACACAAAATTCTTCGCCACACCAGAAGAAGCCCTGAAAGAGCTAGAGAGATGGGGCCCACACAACAAACAGGACTCCCCACCTCCATCTTCCTCTCAACGGCCGCAACACCACAAGAAATGACCGCATGAACTAACCGCCATGGGGCAGATATATGCCGCAAGTGTAATAATACCATAGTTAACTTCTTTTGATTATTGTTATTTAACACTATTTCATTTTGTTCACTCCAATTAATGCTGCTTCAAATAATAGCACCAGCATTATACGGGTATGCCTAACTTATAGTGTAACAACACATCTGACCGCAGCCAGACTAAGGCGCTTAATGGCGGAGCAGCAGCAGGTCGGGAGGGTAGTAACTACTGGACCCAATAGAGGCATATACTCTGGGCCCGCAGGCCTTAGGACCCCGCCATAACCAGGCTGGAGGCAACAGATCCGCCTAAACCCCAAGCACTGCCCTTTACAACACTCAATGGGCTGACTCCCCCCCCCAGATGTATATAATGTGATACCCTACAAATGGGAAGGATATGTATCAACTTACAATTACACAAAACCCCCACCAGAGGGCCATAAGAAACGACAGGGAAAATGCCAACCAGTACATAGCTGCCCACCATAGCGCCGCTGTATAAAAGCATAACTTACTACCATAAGGAATACCACATCTAAGGCAATGTATATGTCAATGCTGTTAATAATGTTATATGCTTACTGATGACTATTATAATGCTTATTGAATTGAAATAATACTGAACTGTTGTTTACTAAGTTGAAATCGTTTAATCTACACTCGACACTTGGTCGAGCATAATGCAATTTTTGCTCCACCCCATATTCACAGCAGAGCCCTAAAAGCCACCCAATTGGAAGTTTTACACTCTAATCCCCCATGGTACGGATAGCGTACCAGACCATTTAAGGTCTACTGTAAACCTAGCACACCACCTGCTACAGACCCCTACCCACACCCCACCCAACCCTATTCTTCCCCCACCGCACCTCATCACCAAACTCCAAGTAGGAGACGACTGGACCACACACACTTCGACTAGGCTCCCAAAAAAACCCACTCACGTACACCGCACAAAATGAAACTCTACTCCCAAACTCTAAACCATAAAGCGGACATTGTATGCATCCAAGAAACACACTTTGCCACAAATCGAATCCCCTCATTCGCTCTCCAAGACTCAGGGCCAGATTGAGAGCCCAGTGGGCCTGGTGCTGACAATTATGATGGGCCTAATTACAGAATCTTATCAACCAAAAATACTAAAACAGTCATACCTCCCAAGCATCATGTATCTGATGGAGATGGTGTTGGAGGGAAAGGATGCAGCTATACGAAAACACATACTCTATGCTAATCTCTCTCTAATTTATGCTTTAATTTTTCTAGTAAATCCACACACCCTAACAGCAGTGTCAAGTTAAGTCAATGGGCGGGGTAAAAGGGTGGGCCACTGAAACAAATCACGTGACCAGAACTGCCAAAAGGGGTGAACATGCCCAAAAAGGGGGCATGTCTGTCCAAAGAATTGGAAGGGCAGCCTGGCATCAGTGTCCCTCTGTATCACAGTGCCAGTGTCCCCATGTCTCCCAGTCCCCTAGTCTCCCAGTGTCTCAGTGTCCTCATTTCTCCTCGTGTCCCCATGTCTGTGTTTCCAGTGTCACTAGGACATACTGACTCTGAGAGACCTAGGGACACTGAGACACTTGGGGACACTGGGAGACATGGGAACACTGAGACTTTTGGGGACACTAATACTAGGGACACTGAGAGACATGGGGACACAGACACTGGGGACACTGGCTGGGAGGCATGGGGACACAGAGAGACATGGAGACACTGTGTCCTCAGTGTTCCCGTGTCCCAATGTGTCTCCCAATGTCCCCATGTCTCACAGTGTCCCCAAGTGTCTCAGTGTCCCCATGTGTACCCCAGTGTCTCAGTGTCCCCATGTATCCCTGCTGCTTCCTCCCCATCCTTCACTTCCCTGAGCTGTAGTCTGTCTCTGCAGGCTGGGAGCTGCTGTCTGGACTCTCTGTGCTGTGTAGCTGCTCCCCCACGGATCAGTGAGTAGAGAGAGGCAAGGAGGGATATGCTGTATCCCTGCCTCCCTCCACACACAGTGACCCCTACTGGCTGGTGCTGGTAATGCAGAGTAATCTCCGTTTATACTGAGAAAAATATCAGCATTTGTATTGCCGGTATTACTGAAATACCGGCACTGCCAGGCAGCCTCAAATACCGGCTGTGTTGGTAAAATACCAGTCAGGTGGCAACCCCAAGAGTAGTGTGTGTAAAAAGAAAAAAAAAAGTGTAAAAAAAAAAGTTTTTTTTTTTTTTTAATGGGCCTATTCCATGGGCTTGGGCCTGGGCCTGGAACTGCAGCTCCATCAGCCCCTATGTTAATCCGGCCCTGCCAAGACTATCCCACATAATACCACGCCACTCATTCATCCAAATCAAGAGGAGTCTTTATACTCCTGCACAAATCCCTAACGGTAGAACTGCTACAGATAAAGAAAGATAGCCAGGGACGATTCCTGATTTTGCATTGCATACTAAACGATTTACCACTTATCTTAGTGTGCCTATATAGCCCGAATGACCAACAAAGAAACTTTTTACACAAGGTCCTCACCAAACTACCGACTCAGGCAACCACACCTACAATTATATGCAGAGACTTTAAGCGCACCATGAACTCCCATATGGACTCCACGGCACCTGCCAGCTCCGCTAGACACACTCAATTGAAGCCATCCAACAAGGCACTTACAAAACTAACTCATGAATACGGCTTATATGATATCTGGAGAACGTGCAACCCAAACGGAAGAGAATATACTTTCTACTCACAAGTCCATAAAACCTATTCCAGAATCGACCACATCATGACCTCTGCAACTCTCCTCCCAAACATTACAGACTGCTCAATAGGAAGTATAGTGTGGTCAGACCATGCTCCAATTACAATGACTATGCGAGACCAATATCAACACAGGGGAAGACCACCGTGGCCCCTAAACGACACCCTGCACATAACACCAACTTCACCACAAAACTCTCAGACAACTTAAGAACCTACTTTGAGCTAAACGACTCCTCAGAAATCACAGCTGCGACACTATGGCAAGCTCACAAACCTGTTATACGAGGATTATTAATAAGCATCCTTAAAAGACAACAAGAACGTGAACACACAGACCTTCTAAGAAAACTACGTGATACAACTAATGAACATATCCTGAACCCATCAGAAGAACTCACCAAATCAATAGCCAGCATTACCAATCAAATTAACACGATGTCCCTCAATAAGACAGCACACATACTAACAAAACTGAAGATGAAAACATACACACAAGGAAACAGAGTGGCAAAACACCTAGCAGCACTCCTTCGCCAGAGACAGGCAAATTCCAAGATCCCGTATTTGATGGCTAGCACAGGAGGAAAAATCCACAACCCACAAGATATAAACGAGGAAATGGCAAACTACTATCAATCCCTATCCAATTTAAACGCCGATACCACCTTGCACCAACCCACCGACAGGGAAATTAACAAATTTCTTCAGCAAACGACACTGCCTACACTAACCTCAACACACAAACAAGCTCTAGAAGACCCCGTGTCGACACAAGAAATAATAGACGCGATACAGGCACTACCCCCGGGAAAATCCCCTGGCCCAGACGGACTAACCAACGCATATTATAAAAAATTTGCTCCCATTGTGGCCCCATACTTAAACAAACTGACTAACCACACGCTCAAATCGGGAACCATACCAACAGAGATGCTAATGGCGCATGTCGCCACCCTACCAAAACCGGGGAAACCCCCAAACAGAAGCCAAAATCTAAGACCTATCTCCCTCCTAAACACCGACGTCAAACTTATGGCAAATATTTTTGCAAACAGACTGTCATCCATAATCCCCACGCTAATCTGCGGGGACCAAGTGGGGTTTGTAAGCGGCAGACAAGGGGCAGATGGCACAAGAAAGGTACTGGACCACCTTTATGGAATGTGCGAAGGCAGGACCCCGAGTGTCCTACTCTCGCTAGATGCTGAAAAAGCATTTGATAGGCTCCACTGGCCATTCCTACTTGCGGTTCTAAGAAAATTTGAGTTCCCACCCAACTTCTTGGCACTCGTCAGCGCGCTTTACTCCTCCCCTACAGCACGAGTAACAAATGGAGGCTTCATATCCAAACCCTTCACCATTTCTGATGGTTCCCGACAGGGATGTCCACTCTCCCCGATACTCTACATTTTGGCACTTGAACCTCTGAAGTTGTATTGATTATACATCATTATGGTAATTTGTTTGACCATGGTTCTGGATATTGTGCAGGAGGAGTTAAGGATTTCCCGTTTGTGATGCTTCACATACTATTTCAGTTCTTTAGATGTAAAGGATTTCTTTTCCTACAGTCCAGGACTTATTGACATACAGGATTCTACTGGCAGGTTTGGCACTTATGTCACATAAATCAAGTTTCAATACCTATATATCCTTGTGTAGCTGTGTATAAAGGATTTTTTTTGGACTATTTTGCAATAGTAGCACTTGAATTAGGCACTAGCACTTTTCTTTTTGATATTATTTTATGTGATGCACTGTATCAGTTTGTTTGATAATTTGACTTAAATAGTCCTTTTCTAAAATAGTAATAATAGCACTTTATTGGTAACATATATCAGTATTAAACACATACTAAGTAACACTTATGAGGTTTAATAAGTTACAATACTCTATATATATTGTATATTTAAAATTGGGAGACATAATGGTATAATGGCATAATGTTCACTCTGATTAAGGATTGGGACATGGAATATGGTATCTATATATATTAGTATGATTTATTATTTATTATTTTTTACTTTTGCAATCACATTTATCTATATGTAATAATAGTGTTTTATTTGTATACCTGTATGCCACTATCTAAATGAATATGTATCTATCTGGCAGGTTGAGGGCATTGGAGCTGTGTATCTGTTGACACGATGCGTGATATCCTACTTCCGAGCGAGGGGTGGCTGCAGTGAGAGCAGATGTACCTATTGCGCATGCGCCCGACGTCTCCATGGAGATGGAGGACGCGGGTATCCAGGAAGTAACCTGAGCGCGCGAACAGAGAGACGTATGCCTCCTGCACCCGCCCAGACGCTCGTTTGGAAGGATGATTAGCCCCCTGCACATCTGAACTGTGAGTTTTTCTGATTACCTTCCTTATTTAAACAATGTCTATTTTTTAAACGTGTGTATTCTGTCCTGATGAAAGTTCCCTAGCGGAACTGAAACGTTGACCGTTGGAATAAAGACTTATTTTCATTTTTTGATACAAATCCTGGGAGTGCTGATTTTCTCTGGCTACAGTGGCGTACACATGACCCATGGGGCCCCGGTGCGAAAATTGATCCGTGGGCCCCCCCCTCGCGCTTACTCTGCGCGGGCCGGGGCAGCAACACATGGCGGCTGGGCACCTGGTCGCAGGGGTTGCAGGGCTGCGACCGCGGTATGTACGCCAGTGCATGCAGATGCACATACACTTAAAGGACCACTACAGACACCCAGATCACATCAGCTCAATGAAGTGGTCTGGGTGTCAGGTCCCTCTAGTTTTAACCCTGCAGCTGAAAGCATAGCAGTTTCAGAGAAACTGTTATGTTTCACTGAGGGTTAATCCAGCCTCTAGTGGCTGTCTCACTGACAGTCGCTAGAGGCGCTTCCGCCATTTTAAGACACTGAACGTCCATAGGAAAGCATTGAGTAATGCTTTCCTATGGGCGGTTTGAATGCGTGCACGGCTCTTGCCGTGCATGCGCATTCGGAGCTGAGAGGCGGAGGGATCCCCAGCACCATGGGAGTCCGGCTCTGGAGAAAGGTAAGTGCTGAAGACACACACACTCTCACGAACAAATGCATACACACTAGCTAACAGACACACACATTTACTGACAGAGACACACTCAGTGGCAGACATACATACACACTCACTTACAAAACATACACTCACTGACAAACACACACTCACTAATAGACATCAAACAGACTCACTAACACACACACAGACACACACAGTAACACACTCACTGACACTCACTAGCAGACACACACACTAACACAAACACCAACACTCACACTAACACACTCACACTAACACATACACACACACACTAACACACACACACTAACACACACACACTAACACACACACACACTAACACACACACGCTCACTCACACACACACTCACACACTAACACTCACACACACTCACACACACTAACACTAACACACACTAACACTAACACACACACACACACTAACACACACACACACACTAACACTCACACACTCTTACACATGTTTTTTTTTTATTTAATCCCCCCAGCCTCCCTACCTTTTGGAGTGCTGAGGGGATTCCCTGGGGTCCAGTGGTGCTGCTGGGCTCCTAGGCGGGCAGTCAGGCTGGCTGGTGCGCGAGGGAGCACTCTCCCCTGAGTGCTTCCTCTTCAGCTCCCTCGCGCGCCGCGTAGGGATGCCGGCGCCGGAAGATGACGTCATCTTCCGGCTCCGGTATCAGTGCGGTGCTCGAGGGAGCTGAAGAGGAAGCACTCAGGGGAGAGTGCTCCCTCGCGCACCGGCCAGCCTGACTGCCCGCCGGGTGTAAGCAGGGCCAGCCTCGGGGGGCCCGGAGGTGGCCGGCTTCAGGGCCCCCCAGGAGAAGAGGCTGGCCCAGTGGGTACATACAGTGTCGCAGGGGCGGCCGGGCCCCCTGGTGGGCCGGGCCCGGTCGCAGCCACGACCCCTGCGACCCTGGTATGTACGCCACTGTCTGGCTATATCTATTTAGTGCAATCTAGCACCGGGTCTACAACTGAGTAAGTTGGAGTGCAAGGTTTCTTTTTTATATATATATATATATATATGTAGTAAGGCCTTTTGGCCTGTGTTTGTGGAAGGGGCGTATGACACACCCCTTCCCTACTTAAGGGACACCCCTTACCTGGCTCCATACCTTCGAGGTCAGCGTTGCATGAGAATCCACTTCCGGTTCACGTGCGTCGCCATCTTGCTTTTCAAAAAACCCGCGGTTTTCGTCTGGTGTAGCTGTGTCCAGGATTCCTTACAGGTTTTCCGCCCGTCCAGCTCCTCACAAATCCGGTCTTCGTCGCAGACTACGTCCTAGTGACTTCCAAATCGTAAGTTCGACGCCTGGATCATTCCCACGGCATCACGCTGTTAAACAGGCCTTACTTTACGGCCTAACACTTTACGGCCTAACACTTTACGGCCAGCTACACTTTCGGCTAAAAATCCTTTCGTTAGTTTCTATACGAATGGTACTCATTCACCAGTACCCACTTCGTTTCAATTCATTGTCTCATATCATACGTACTCATTCGAACTGACTGTCTTTCGGTTTTCTGCATTTCTCATACACGTATCTTTTGCCTATTTCTGTATCAAACAGTTCTGGTCATTCAAGCAATATATGCTTTCGGCAGTTTTGCTCATGTCATTCACATCGCTATTCCTTTCATAGCTTGAAATACAGCACACAGCCTGTATACGTATATATATAGATATAGGTCGGTTATTTACCTGTTTTTATGTTTTTATGTATTAAATTATATAGCAGGTATAGTACATAAATGTGATAAACTTTCTCTAAAGGTATTTCTGTATATTATGTTGTCACAACCATGTACACACGATTACATGGCACGTACACTTCTGACCTTTCTGACCTATCGAGTATGCAAGAACACGGTCCCAATATCACAAACTGTCGGGTTGAATCACACTTTTGGTTCAACCACTCATACGTCAACTTTTTTCTGCATATGGTCAAGTTTCATATTTTCTACCTCACCCACATCTTTCATTTTATATCAAGGCTTATATAAGCCATACCGGATAAATCACATAAAACTCCCTGAACCATGAATACTACAGTAGCATGGCCATATATATTTATAATTTTTGGTCACCATGTAGACACATTATACGCACCCACTACCAGGGTAAATCCCTGCGTTACGGTTTTACTCCATAACAAATCAGGCAGGTTACTACCATGCTCAAAATTTTCCCCTCCTATACATACGGTCAAATTCAACTACAGCATATCTAGTCTACATTAGTATCACAGGATCCAATTCTCATACTATCATTTCTATTTCTACCCATTTAGGTTTATCCAGGTTGTTCTATACCTGACGCATCATATACGTATACATACTATCAGGTACGTAAGCCTGCTCACGTATCACATACGTTCTCCCTACATAGGACATAGAGTACTGGCAAGTCAGGGGTATAGGCCCAAATAGGTATCTCCCCTCTTGGCATACTGCCTATAGTTTAGCGGTCCGCGAGGCCAACACCCCGCCTCAACGTTTCGGAGGCAAACGCCCCTCGAGCCACACGTGAGTTAGCCGCCTCGCATTATAGAGAGGGCGTCACCTGTCACTCCCTTCCCCTGTTTTCTTTTATTGTCACGAGAGGCCTACGAATTCCTGCCACTACGATGGGTGGCCTCAATATCCCCTCGCGCCAACGCATAGATAGAGCCTCTCATAGCCACTTGGCAACTAGCAGGGCCTCACCTGTCACCAAAGAACAAGATTAATTTTTCGCCTTAACCGGCATAGTTAGCCCGCCAGTACATCCCCTGGGGTTTCAACACACTAACGATATATTTTCTCATCTAGTATGTCTCAAGAAGGGTTAGAGGATTTCTCCATCCCGAGCACTCCGGTTAGACCAAATACCCCATCACCGGAAGAAGACATGGCTAGTCCTGCATCGTTCAGGTCATGGACAATCCCTCGCATAACCAGCGAACTCAGGAGGCGACACATTCCTTTCCCCGCTACTGCCAGGAAAGCGGAACTATACAAATTATTGCACGCCTCAACTGATAACTCTGATGCAGGGGAAGGGACTAGCCAGTCTAACCCGACAGATATACACGGCATGCTAACATCCCTCATGTCATCCATGGGCAAGGTCAACTCCAGGCTGGAGAAACTGGAATCGGTCACCACAGCCCTTACCATGGCTGGGTCAGCCACTGTGACCCCTCCGCCACTGGTCGAGTTGCCACTAGTTTCTCCAGCCACCACCTCTGACGAGCAGGAGTTTAACCCTGCCCATATGATACCTGAGCACCTTAAGAAAGACATCCTGGAAGGTTAAGATGTCAACTTAGCTTCACTACTAATTGCCTCCCAGGATGTGGTGGAGCATAAAACGTATGCGTATGAGGATATTTCTATGGTGGTCAAGTCCAGGGATGCACGCCTAAATAGGAAACTCACCATCCCGGAATTTGTGTTGGCTTTTGGCATCTACCGGGATGTCATATGTGCCGTTTACCAACACAGGCGTGAGGAATTTGACATGTATATGCACAGGCTAGTGGACCTGGGCAATAAATATGGTGGATCGGCATTCTACAATTACCATAGATCTTTTTCTGCGAAAGTGTCAGGCGCCTTCTCACAGTACGGGACAAGGTCCAACTGGAGCAAGATAGACACAGTGATTTTCTGCAGACACTTTGCAGGTCTAAGGACGCCGGCTTGTGCATACTGCTCCTCCATGTCTCATTCGGCAAATTTTTGTCCCACCACTGCTAACAACCTTGACAGACACACACACACCATGACAAAGACAAACCATGACACTGACACACACATCATTTACACAAACAGACACACACACCATGACACAGAAAAACACACACTCCATGACACAGACAGATACACACACACCATGACAGACACACACACCATGACAGACAGACACACCATGACACAGATAGACACACACCATGACAGACACACACAACATTACACAGACACACACACACACCATGACAGACAGACACACAACATGACTGACACACAAACACACCATGACAGACACACACCATGACAGACACACACACACACACACCATGACAGAGAGACACACACACATACACTCACACTGACAGACTGACACACATAATTGCTTCCTGTGGGCGATTGGCCAGGGGGTCGTGCAGGGCAGACAGCTGGCTGTGCTGGCGGCCGCAGGGGGAGCTGTCTGTGCTGGCAGCCGCAGGGGGAGCTGTGCTGTGTCTGCTCTGTCACCCCGCCCTTGCGCGCTACTTAATGAGACCGGACAAGGAATATGATGTCATATTGCAGCCCTGGTCTCATTAAGCTGCGCGCGGGTGAGCAGAGCAGATGCAGCACAGCTCCCCCTGTGGCCGCCAGCAACGCCAGCTGTTTTCCCGTCCCCAGGTGCCGATGGCCCACTGTGAAATTTCCTGGTATCCCGGTGGGCCAGTCCGGCCCTGGAATAAACAAATTCATATTTATTTCTATTAATACCAAACTATTTTCACTAACTGAAAAAGCCAGTCATTGGTATAAAATAAATAATGGTAACAATATTGCTGTTTTTGTTGTCATTTTAACAATGGATTTTCAAAATCCAAGATCTAAAGTTATTACCTAAAACTACACTAGAGTAGAGATTGTAGCCGTATTAGTCCATTGATGCAGATGTAAAAGAACAAATTAAATTTGTATCTTGTAATACCTTTTTTATTGGACTAACAGAATTTTGGAATGACAAGCTTTCAGAAAAACCTCCCTTTCTCAAGTCTTTCTCAAAATTCTCTTGTCAAAATTCTGTTAGTCCAATAAAAAAACGGTATTATAAGATACCGATTTCACCTATTTTACATAAAAATGCCCTTATAGTTTGAGTGTATTCATTTTTCAATTTTTTTAAAATCTAGCTGAGCAGTAGGACTTTGTTTTGCCCACATACTTTACCTCCTGAAATCCCTTGGAGACCATGAGCACTGCAGGACAGGCCAGGAGGGAAAGCCAGAATAGAATCTCCAGTAGGGAGTAAGGATTTGCCATTCACCAGTATCTATTACAGCTGACTCACTAGTGATGCTGTCTTCATTTAGTGAGTTCACCAGGGTTTGAACTCCCCATCCTTCTGACGGGAAAGGAACTATGCATTATATATCTATAAACCACTATGGACAATTTTACCTAATAAGAAATTGAAACCGGAGGACAGTTTTCTAGTGTCCCTTGATGGGGGATACCAATGAACAAAATTGAGACTGCAGAACAGGATTCCAATTGGGATGATAGAACAGCATCCCAAATTCTGGACTGCTTGGAAGCCTGGAACATGACACAATATGGCTGCTCAGGGGATTAAAAATAATATTTTTCTAAGAATAAAATATGGAATTTTTAAAATTGTTTTATTAAATGTGAAGTGAAAATTTGATGACGGAATCTGTCCTTTAATTCTCCGCATATAGCCAAAGATCTTTGAGCTTGAAAAAAAAGTTCACACGAAACGCGTTGATTTTTTGTACCCCTGCAGAATTTTCATGTGAGTATTTTCTGCCGCAGTCTGATTTTTGTATTGAAGAATTTTTTTATGTAAAGCATCGGACACTTTATTTTTAATGTGTCAAAAAGGTTCCCCATCACTTGCATAGAGCAATTTCTTAAACAGAATTGTAAAAAGAAATCTAGATTATTTTTTGGGCTTGGTTATTTTTGCCTATCATATTCATATCCTATGCCAAATCTCCACAAGTCTCAGTTCAGTAAATAAAGCCCTGGAATGTACCCTGTTAGCTTTGTGTTTTCTTATGCAATACTGAGGCAGCATCTCCTATTATTCTTTTGTGAAATCTCTTGCTTCCTTTCAGGAAGCAAAAAGTTTCCGTTAGTTCTTTCCTTTTCGGAAGCGACTGTGATGGCATCAGAGCCCCCATTGTGCTGCTTCAGTCCAGTCGTTCTAACTTCTGTTTGCATAAGATTGACAGTTTGTCTTGCAGAGACTGTGTCTTAGTTTAAATGAAGCATTCGGCATGCAGCGTGCTGGAAATACAAATGAGTCCCTCGTATATAGTATATAATGCTTTCTGCTGTTCTGCTAGGAGCTTGCTGTGTAACTATTTGTAGGGAAACCCAAAAATAGAACATTAGAATTTATTTATTAGTGATATTTTCAACCCAAGCAGATATTTAAATACTAGACAAAATAGGCCTGTATATCTTTTGTTGACAGAGGATACATCTTGGTGGTTTATTTAGAATAATCAGAGGTTTTATTTATGTATAATTTAAATTTTTGTGGAAACAGGCAAAACAGACAGGTTTTTTTATTCTATTTTATATTTTACCATTTAAACATTTGCTACTTTAGTTGGAAAGCTATTCTTTGCATATCTAGGGTCAGGGACAGAGGAGGAACAGCCAAGGGACATTATTTCACTTCTGTTCCACCAAGGAAGTCATTATTCGCCAAGTTCGTGTGGCAGCATTTTCTTATCTAGAGATTCCCCTCCAGGTCTACCAAGAGATTTGCCCCTCTACTTTTCAGAGAAGAAAATATGGAAGCCTGTAGCTGACATCCTCAGAGACTGGGGAGTCAAATTCGCAAGGGGATACCCATTTAAACTGCTGGCCTTCTACGAAGAATGCATGGTGACTTTGCTTCTGAAATGTTATTCCCTGTATATGATACTGCCGGAGGGTTTCCAACTGCCAGCATCTGGTCTTCTGTCTCAATCCCACTTTGTGGTGGTGTGGAGAGAAGCTGGAGGTTTATCAAGATATGCCTCCCCTTAATGATAGACACCAAGCCACGAACTATTAAGAAGATCAGAATACTGTAAGAGGGTGAAGTGAGTTACGCTTTTTTGGACCCAAATAGGGTTTGGACTGGGACTTTTGGGTATCTTTGTTATGCCTGTCTTGGCCTCTTCTCATCTTTGGTGTCCTGATTGGTCTCTTGGGTATCCCGGTCTTGTGCTCCTCTATAGGTAGGGGCAGCCGACGCTTGGGATTGCAAGATATTGACAATATTTCTATAACTGCAGTGAGGGTGTGCAGTGCAGTACACACCTAAAGTATATGGTCCCAAAGTGGTATTGTTGGTTAGGGTTCCTGCATATACTAGCCTTGGCCTGGTGGGAGCGGCTGACACTTGGGTTGGCAGGGGTTCTTGCTTGGGAATCCTGGGGCTTCCGGCTTTGGCCGCCTTTTTAATGGGGGCTGCTGACACTTGAGATGGCAGGAGTCCATGTATTTCGCTTTAAAAACCCCATGGAGGCTTCTAGCCTTATTTATAGGGGAGAGGATTAGGGGTTGAAAGGGATGGTGGCTTAATATTGTGTTTTTGAGATTTGTTTGTTTTTATGTTTCCTGGGTTTCTTTTTCAATATAAGGTCTGTCTGTGACAAACTGAGCCTTGTCACGTGTTCTTGGAGGGACCTGTTTGCCAGACTCCTGCCTCCGCACTATGGGATGTGCAAAAATGCTTATAAAAAACCTTGTTCATGCCTTTTTGCTATTCTGTTCAGTCGATTGCATTTCCCTCCTATTCCAACATTGTCCCGTTCGACTACTGAACAACCACACGAACCAGGGACCACCTGGGAGCTTGTTAACACCTATTAACACCTTGGAACCGTTCTCACCGCAGTGTTCGAATTGTTCGTCTGGGTGGCCGCAATTCCTATGGACAACCGCGAGGTGGCGGCCATCTTGTTCACAAGAATGCAGGCAGCAGTGTTTGAGCATGAATCTCAAGAAACTAACATCGGACACAGAAACTCCCGAAAACCACTGGACTTCCATCATCACCTGCGTTCGGTTCTATACAATTTAGAACGGCACTGTTCAGTGATGTCATGCCTTAATTACGGTATTCCCTTACTTCCTGGTTCCACGGAGCCTAGCCACACCTCTTTATGACACGGTCTGCCTATTTAATCTGACCGCACCAGCTGATCGACGCTGGATTATTAAACTACGTTCCGTACCTACCAACCGGTACAACTTCGTTGTGAAAGCCTCTGCTACCAGACCGGACTGAAAGACTCTGCAAAGTTCCCTTCACCTCTCCTCATCCACGACTAAAGCTTAAACACTCTTCATCCGCCTCTGAGGAGATCTCGGGAACCAGTGTTCTATGTGCCGGAAGCTAAGTAAAACCAATGTGATAAGCGTTGCATCTAAAAGCTGTTATTACCTGTCTCCAAAGTCCTTCGGTAAAACCAACCCCGTTACAGCTAACTTCAACTCATACTGCATATCAGTTATCTGCATCAGTCTTGCTTCAGTTAAAGTTATGGAACAGCTATTGTAACTAATTATCACCTAAACCGTTAATTCTACTAAGAGACTTTATTTGATTCAGTATCTGCAATTTACTATCGTTTACTCCTTAAAGCTACAGTGCCTATAATTGTGGACTTCAGTTATCGTTTACTCCTTAAAGCTACAGTGCCTATAATTGTGGACTTTAGTTATCGTTTACTCCTTAAAGCTACAGTGCCTATAATTGTGGACTTCAGTTATCGTTTACTCCTTAAAGCTACAGTGCCTATAATTGTTGACTTCAGTTATCGTTTACTCCTTAAAGCTACAGTGCCTATAATTGTTGACTTCAGTTATCGTTTACTCCTTAAAGCTACAGTGCCTATAATTGTGGACTTCAGTTATCGTTTACTCCTTAAATCTACAGTGCCTATAATTGTGGACTTCAGTTATCGTTTACTCCTTAAAGCTACAGTGCCTATAATTGTGGACTTCAGTTATCGTTTACTCCTTAAAGCTACAGTGCCTATAATTGTGGACTTCAGTTATCGTTTATTCCTTAAGGCTACAGTGTCTGTAATTGTGGACTTCAGTTATCGTTTTCTAATTAAAGCTACAGTGCCTGTGAATTGGACTAACGTCCCATTATCTTTTACCTTTTATAATAAAAACTTCAAACTATACGAAATCTACAGTTGTGTTCCTTCATATCAAATGTTTAGACGTGACAAGTGAAATTGTTCGTCTGGATGAGGGGAACAAGCTCCAGGGTAAGAACATTGACTATGTTCGGTAGTTTGTTCATTTTCCAAACTACCAAACTAGACCGTCCGCAAGCCTTGATTCTCTGGAACTGTTTTGGGCATGGGACCATGCATGTGATCGGTCAAAGACAAGACTTCCAGGAAATTCCTGAACTCCTGAACTGATCTGGGTGATTTTTGGATATGTTGGTCACCCAGATCAAGGCTATCAGGAGATGTAACTTTTGTGTGTGTGTGTAGGGGGGGGGGGGGGGGGTGTTGTAGGGTATTTTGGGGGATTTGTAAAATGTGTGTTTTTTGTGTTTGGAGATAATTGAGTTTAGTATAGTGCTTGACTCAATTATATCTCCCAGGCATAGGGGAGGGATTGACCTATTTTGTATGGGAGTGTCCTGAACCTGACAGCCAATGTAATTGTGTATATGTTTTTACTGTAGTCTACTCTCAGGTCTAGGGGGGAGTGCCCCAAGTGCCCCTTGTCATAAAAGGTCAGTTGTGGCTACCATTAAACTGAGATTCGTTTTACCCTTCATGAAGTCTAGGCTCATGTGTGATTGGAGAGCTATATTCACACTCGGGGGATTGCTATAATCACTATACTCCCTTGGATCACAACACTTGCTGTTATAAGAGCAGCCTGCTTCACTCTCTGGACTAGGAGAGGTCTACCCACTGGAAGCTGGAGCCTGGTCTTGGTTTCAGGGTGGGTGGAGGCAGGGCCGGCGCTTCCTATAAGGCGAACGAGGCAGCCACCTAGGGCGCCATAAAGGAGGGAGCGCCCTGCGCCCCCATCGCCGGCCCTTTAAATGCCACAGCCGCCTGAGCGCTCTGGAGCCTCTGGCATTAACACTGACAGAAATGGGACACAACCAAATCGGAGTTCGCAGAGAGGCACCAACTCCTTTACCTAAAACCGACACACATCAAGAGCAACACCACTTGACCAGTGGCCAGACTCCTACGGAAGAATCTCCAGTTATATACGGGACACTGTTACCCAGGTGTTGTCTGCACGACCCAGTTGCTTACCTTGCACCTTTCTCCTCCGCGCAGTTCCAGTTAGTTAAGGAAAAAAAGGAAAAACAAACCCAACAAAAATTCCCAACCCCCCCCCCCCCAAAAAAAGAAAAAAAAAATACATTATTTGGTTAGAAATGTTGTCTTGGGGATTGGGACCAGATCAAACGGAACTGTCACGTTTACATAGATTGAGATGGAGCGCAACTGCAGATTTCTTAGGATTTAAATCGATGATTAGAAAATTAGAGAATAAAATAGGAATTGTCTATTCAATATAGGAAAATACAGGTACTGTATCTTTAATTACTTCGCTGTAGGAAAATACAGGTACTGTATCTTTAAATACTTCGCTGTTGGTAAGCAGCTTCATATATACATGCAATCTAGCACATTTGGTGTTTGCAAGTTTTAGGTTAATGGAGAAAGCTATAATGAAGTTGTAACAGCAGAGATTCGTTTAAGGTTTAAAGTTAGCAGGTTAGGGAGCAGCTGGTGCCTGAATGCTTAACGGGATTGAGAGCAGGCTGTAGCAGAAATGATTGGAGAGCTCGAGATCAGACTATGGAAGGAATACTCAGCAGTCTTGAGAGAAAGAAGTTCGTATCACAGATGAAACGATTAACTTAGCTTCCAGAGGGTGGAATTCAGGTTCTTTATGAGACAGGATGAGAGAAGTCCAGATACTAGCCGTGGTCGAGGAGAGGAGAAGGAGTTTAGTTTGAGTTCCAGTCCGGTTCGGTACACAGGTAGGTTTGCAGAGAAAACTTTCAGCCGGGTTGATATCGCGGTAACGCTGTTCATTAATCCAGCGTCTTGTATCTGGCGCGGTCGCATTATGTAGCGTGGAGAGACCGCGTCAGAGAGGAAGAGACAGGGAATTACCGGTAGCTGGGGCATGACAGGAACTTCCCTTTCATATTCTGCGAAGAGCAGATGAAATATGTAGGAATATGGATCCCACGTAAACTGACAGAAATATACACAAGGATCTACATCCCACTCCTTCAACAAATTGAAAGAGATCTGAAATCATGGAATCATGACTACATCTCTTGGCAGGGACGAATAGTGGTGGTGAAGAGAATATACTGCCAAGACTCCTGTACTATTTCAACACCATACCCTGGCATATACCGCTGGACTTCTTTGCGACAATGAAATCAGCGATCAGCAGCTACTTCAGGAAAGGGAGCAAGGCGCGACTCAGCCACGATAAACTATGCCTACCCAAATCATGGGGTGGACTAGCGCTGCCCGACCTACGAAAATACTACCACGCAGCTGTGCTACAGCGGATAAGGGACTGGCACACAGCCCCGAACCACAAAAGATGGGCAGAACTAGACAGGGAAAGCATGAATGGTACCCTCCACTCGCAAGTGTGGCACCAAACTCGGGGAGAACTACCAAATATGAGTTAGACCTCACCCATAACACAAATACTGAAAACATGGGCTATAGTGAGAAAATAATCTTATATATCCCCACAACCGAGCCCACTGATCCCATTGACATACAACGCAGCTCTGGGAGGCGGACTACCGAGGAGTGCATGGCCAGAGGCAGATGGAGAAGGATATCTACCTCTGAAAGAGGCATTGAACAACGCAGGACTAAAGAACCTACGAAAATGGACCGGGACTGAAACCCCCTCACTAATGCATAGATTCCGCTACGCACAGCTAAGGCTACTATAATATCCCGAACAGACATGCAGTACATAGAGACACGACATGGTTCGAAAACCTGTGCATTGACACACCTGAAGCAAATGGGAGAGTTTCCGTACTATACCAGAGAATGCTAATACGCTAATATGCGACCGGGTCAGAAACATAGCCTTAAAGAGACAATGGTAAGACCTCACGGGCAGAACCCCTGGTCACCATGTTAGTTTGATGACAGAATGTCACCACATTCCCTCACTTTTTCTTCTCTTATGTTGAGCACATTTAAAAATAATAATATTTCCCTCTTATCTATCTAAACTATGAGATCTGAAGTAGGAAAGGGGAGCACAGGAATTAGTGTGAGTGAGATGAGTAAGGTAAAAGAAAACAGTCAAATAGGGGTCGCATCACCCAACATTCCCCCACTTTTTCTTCATCTATGTTGCTCCATTATCTAGTTATCCCTCTAGTACAAGAGAACCTAGTGGGAGCAAAAACCTGATATACAGGAGAAATTCAACCCACCGTCCCTCCGGAATAGTTCCCTCAGCGACATAAGTTCTCCTGTACTTTCCTATGGCTGTCAATTCACATTTTAAACAAATTTGTCAAAAACAAAACAAACAAAAAAAGAAATTTAGGTGAATGTGTGTGTGTGTGTGTGTTAAATATGTATGTATGTGCAATGTATGAGAGAGAGAGAAACAAAAACAAAACAAAAAAAACATTTCAAATATATCCCCCTTTTCAAGTTTCTTCCTCATCTATATCATTGCCACACAAAAGTATAGTGTAATTATGAGAATGAGTACTAGTGGCAGAGTTTGTAGACTGTGTAGGACTGGATGTGATATTTGCGGAATTCCATATTCTTAATCCAGTTCCGACTCCTCCCAGAAGGGCTGCAAATATGTCCAGTTTTTCCTGACTCCCTGCTTTGCCTAAACCACTGCCGCCGTTGTTCCGGACACCTTGGAGGAATAGAAGGATTATTAAAATGTAGACTCTAATCTTTTTAAACTGACTCCCTTATTTGAAGTATCTTCTGCCCGCATTGCCTGTCTCCCATCCCTACTGTGATACAGCTTATACTTATCCATCCTGTAACAAGGATCCACCACAATCTTCTGTTGACACACATCATCATCCTAATGCAGCTTTGCCTTGCTCTGAGGGAACACTAGATCTCATCATTAGAAATGTATAGCTATATGGGAGACTGGAAAACTCAGAGAAAGAATCAAAACAAAAGAAAAACAAACATACATACAGATGTAGAGAGATACAAAAATTATGAGAGTTATTGATTGCTGGGACCCCCCCCCAATTGATCAATCTTTTCCTCCTCTCTCATCTGTTCCCTCAGTGCTTTCACATCTGCCTCCAATCTTTCAGTCTGTCTCTTTAGGTCCCAGTAGTCTCTATTCCCTTCTTTATTCCTCCAATTATCCCAGTCCTGTCTATTGGTCTGATGCTCATCCCATCTATGGTTCCTTCTCCAATTATTCTCCCAATAACTGTTCCTGTTGTTTCTCCGTTTTTCTCCCCAATTGTGATTTTCCCAGTTAATATCTGTCCTTTTTAGCCTCTCCCAGGTATTTTTATTATTCCAATTATTATTGATTACCTTAGGCCCCTCCCATCTATTTCTCCAATTCTCTCCCATTACATTACTTCCTTTAGCACTTTCCCTATTCCTATGGTCCCTCTGTGGATCTCTCCATCTTTTGTCAAAGTCCTCTTTTGGTCTCCAGTTCTCATTATCCCTCTTGTTCTGGGGTACATCCCACCTCTGGCTTCTCCATTTACCATCTATATCTCTACCAGAGTCAACCTTGAATGTTCTTATGGCTGAAACAGAGAAGGCCTGTTCTGAGGACGGATGCTTGATCCACCAATTGTCAGCTCTAGTTAGTACCATTTCTAAGTCTGCTGGTGTTGGATCAAAAAGCCTCACAAATTCTTGACACTCCCAGGGAAGGGCTTCCATTACTTTAGCAATGTGTTCTGGTGAGCCCAAGACCAGAGGCTGTTGAGGTTGGCGTAGCGTATACAAGAACAATATCCTTTGAGCTACCTCTCTAGGACCATCTGCTGGCCTCATCATAATATTAGCTATTTCTTTCTCAATGCTGAGTAGATAGAAATTTGTTGCAGCAATTCTTCCTGCCTGATCAGACACACTGTTATTAAATCCAAATAGTCTGCTAGCCAAAGGACCCATAGCATATTCTAACAGTTCTGTCCATTCTTCTAAGTTAAGACCTCCTTTTTTCGCTCTATTTGCTCCCCTCATAAGCCAATGTGTAAAGGTGTTAAAGTCGTCAGTTGGCATACTTCCCCACCATTTCTGGAAATTATCTTTGTCTGTGATTGACATAGTCCTTGTCTGTCTAGAGAAGCTAGTAGGCATTTCTCTTACATTAAAATGTTCAGTTAGTATTATAGGGGCTTGTGGGACACAATTCACAATTGGCACATTTCCATTGTGTTTTGTTCCCACTACTGGTTCTTTACTTTCAGATATAAAATAAGACTGGTCTGGGCATACTCTAGGAATCTCCTCATCCCATTTATTTGTGTTTTTTCAAATTTTCATTTCATATTCCATGACTAGGTCTTGGAGTTCAGTGATCTTAGCACTATATGCATCTCTCTGTTGTTCTATTTCTCTTAAAGCGGCACTGTCATGCCGAACTTACCTTTCCTCAATCTCTTCCTCTTCTCCCCCTCTCTCGGGATCTGTTATTCATTTCTTCCTGTCTTCTTTAGTTTTCTTTAAAATCATAAGACAAAGTAGGGACTCTTTGTCTTATGGAGGATTCCTCCGCTTGACCAGCTCAGACCAGCGGAGGAGCAAAGTGTGCTTCATTTCCGCTGGTCAGAGCAATTTTCCCATGATCCCTAGCTTTCCTCCCTGTTCCCACAATGCTTCCTGTCAGTTTTGCCGAACGTCCTGTTACTTATACAGAACGCCGGCAAAACTGCCGAATTGCATCCTAACAGAATGAGCACTGTTTCTCCATTGGTGTTAGGATGCAATTCGGTACTTTGATCGTATCGGAATTTCATTCTAATGAATGAAACTCTTATCCTATTCATTGCTATGGCTGCATCTTGCAGCCGCTTAGTAGATAACTCCCTAATTCCCACGGTATCAGGGAGCTATCTACTAAAAGGCTGAAAGACCTAAACTGGTCTTTCAGCCACATTTACTAACACTAAGTAAAAATGACTTGGTATTAGTAAATAATATGCCCCTACTCGCTATACCGCGAGTAGGGGCATGTCTAGTAAGCAGTGAGCAGCCTGTGGCTGCTCACTGTAAAAAAAATAAAAAATAAAATATTGCCCCCCACCCCTAAACGACGGGTGGGGGCCGTAAGGTAAAATAAGGGAGGGAGACCTATTGCCCCCCCGGCCCCCACCCCTGAGCGGTGGGTGGGGGCCATAAAGATAATGAGGGGGGGACCTACTGTCCTCAGCCCCCCGGCCCCCACCCCTGGGCGGCGGGTGGGGGCCATAATAGTAGTAGGGGGGGGACCTACTGTCCTCCCCCCCCAGCCCCCACCCCTGGCCGGCGGGTGGGGGCCATCATAGTAATAAGGGGGGGGACCTACTGCCCCCCCCCCGGCCCCCACCCCAGGGCGGCGGGTGGGGGCCATCATGGTAATAAGGGGGGGGGGACCTACTGTCCTCCCCCCCGGCCCCCACCCCTGGCCGGCGGGTGGGGGCCATAATGGTAATAAGAGGGGGGGACCTACTGTCCTCCCCCCCCGGCCCCCACCCCTGGGCGGCGGGTGGGGGCCATCATAGTAATAAGGGGGGGGGGACGACCTACTGCCCCCCCCGGCCCCCACCCCAGGGCGGCGGGTGGGGGCCATCATGGTAATAAGGGGGGGGACCTACTGTCCTCCCCCCGGGCCCCCACCCCTGGGCGGCGGGTGGGGGCCATAATGGTAATAAAGGGGGGGACCTACTGTCCTCCCCCCCCAGCCCCCACCCCTGGCCGGCGGGTGGGGGCCATCATAGTAATAAGGGGGGGGACCTACTGCCCCCCCCCGGCCCCCACCCCAGGGCGGCGGGTGGGGGCCATCATGGTAATAAGGGGGGGGGCCTACTGTCCTCCCCCCCGGCCCCCACCCCTGGCCGGCGGGTGGGGGCCATAATGGTAATAAGAGGGGGGGGACGACCTACTGCCCCCCCCGGCCCCCACCCCAGGGCGGCGGGTGGGGGCCATCATGGTAATAAGGGGGGGGGACCTACTGTCCTCCCCTCCCCCGGGCCCCCACCCCTGGGCGGCGGGTGGGGGCTATAACGATCATGGGGGGGACCTACTGTCCTCCCCCCGCCCCCACCCCTGGGCGGCGGGTGGGGGCACTAAGTAAATTCCCCCCCCCCCCATCAAGGTGACTAGGGGTCCCCAAGCCCCTAGTCACCCACCCCCACCCAAATAAAAAATGCCCCATCCTACCCCCCTCACCCTAAAAAATAGTGAGGGGGGAATAAAATTGCTAACCTGTAAAGTAAAATTAAACTTACCATTCGACGTCTTCTTTTTTCTAAAATCTTCATTTTTCAGCCACAAAAAAGGGCAAATAAAAAACCATCATAGCCGTCGAACTAAAAATAAAATAAAAAACCCGAGCGCAAAAAAAAAAACCCGACGAAAAAGAAAAAACCCGAGCACACAAAAAAATAATCCATCTTCACCCATGGAGGGCTCCGCGCAGACTGAGCTCCGCAGGGCGGGGGAAGGCTTATAAAGCCTTGCCCTGCCCTGCAATTAGGCTAAGAACACTCTGATTGGTGGGTTTAAGCCAATCAGAGTGCTCTTTGTCATTTTACAAGCGTGGGAAAGTTCTTTGGAATTTCAAGCCATCCAATCACAGTGCTCTGTGTCATTTTACAAGCGTGGGAAAATTCCAAAGAACTTTCCCACGCTTGTAAAATGACAAAGAGCACTCTGATTGGCTTAAACCCACCAATCAGAGTGTTCTTAGCCTAATTGCAGGGTGGGGCAAGGCTTTATAAGCCTTGCCCCGCCCTGCGGAGCTCAGTCTGCGCGGAGCCCTCCATGGGTGAAGATGGATTTTTTTTTGCGCTCGGGTTTTTTCTTTTTCGTCTGGTTTTTTTTTGCGCTCGGGTTTTTTATTTTATTTTTAGTTCGACGGCTATGATGGTTTTTTATTTGGCCTTTTTGGGGGCTGAAAAATGAAGATTCTAGAAAAAAGAAGACGTCGAATGGTAAGTTTAATTTGACTTTACAGGTTAGCAATTTTATTCTCCCCTCACTATTTTTTAGGGTGAGGGGGGTAGGTAGGGGCATTTTTATTTGGGTGGGGGGTGGGTGACTAGGGGCTTGGGCACCCCTAGTCACCTTGATGGGGGGGGGGATTTACTTAGTGCCCCCACCTGCCGCCCAGGGCTGGGGGCGGGGGGAGGACAGTAGGTCCCCCCCATTATCGTTATGGCCCCCACCCGCCGCCCAGGGGTGGGGGCCGGGGGAAGGGAGGACAGTAGGTTCCCCCCCCCTTATTACTATTATGGCCCCCACCCGCCGCCCAGGGGTGGGGGCCGGGGGAGGGGAGGACAGTAGGTCCCCCCCCCATTACTGTTATGGCCCCCACCCGCCGCCCAGGGGTGGGGGCCAGGGGGTGGAGGACAGTAGGTCCCCCCCCTTATTACTATTATGGCACCCACCCGCCGCCCAGGGGTGGGGGCCGGGGGGTGGAGGACAGTAGGTCCCCCCCCACTACTCTTATGGCCCCCACCCGCCGCCCAGGGGTGGGGGCCGGGGGGTGGAGGACAGTAGGTCCCGCCCCCTTATTACTGTTATGGCCCCCACCCGCCGCCCAGGGGTGGGGGCCGGGGGGTGGAGGACAGTAGATCCCCCCCCTTATTACTATTATGGCCCCCACCTGCCGCCCAGGGGTGGGGGCCTGGGGGGAGGACAGTAGGTCCCCCCCCTCATTCCCATTATGGCCCCCACCCGCCGTCCAGGGGTGGGGGCCGGCGGGGGAGGACAGTAGGTCCCCCCCACCCCCCTTATTACCCTTTTTTTTTACAGTGAGCAGCCACAGGCTGCTCACTGTTTAGTAGACATGCCCCTACTCGCGGTATAGCGAGTAGGGGCATTGGGGAGATTTGAATCTCCCTTATGCTATTATGGGGGTCATATTGACCCCCATGGAGTGAGGGGAGGACCTGGGGGGCTAATGAAGTGGTGGGGAGCACAGCTCCCTGCTGCTTCTGTCTTTACATATTACAAGGAGGGTGCTGCACGCCGGTAGCTCCCTCCTTGTAATAAACCGAACAAACAAATGAACACTGATATTCGGTGTTAGTTTGTTCGTTTGATTTTTTCTATTCATTCATTTGTCTGTCTGATGAATGAATGAATAGGTGAAATTCCCGTTCGCATGTCCAGGTGTTTCACTGGGCATGTGCGGGAATCTCACAGTCTGTGTAGTGTGGGTAGATGACGTGTCCCACAGGGACTTCACCTACCCACACAAAGATGGCGGCGCCCTGAATATAGATCGGGGCAGAAGATAAAGAATAAAAAATAGGTAATGTGGGGGGCTTAGGGGCATTTGGGGGTGACTAGGGGGTCGATTGGATGTAGTGGAGGCGGGAGGGGGGTTAAAAAAAAAAACGGAATTCGGCATGACAGTGCCGCTTTAACTCCTTTTCCAACCCCTCAATCATTTTGTTTGTTCTTAGGGCAGCTATTTTAAAACAATCTCTTTCATCAAGAGCATCTTCCATTTTATTAGTGGTTACTAAATTAGCTTGCTGCAATTCGAGTACCATGCTTGCCAAACCCCCTATTGCAGCAACAACCGCTTGTGCCACCAAGCTTTTCCTTTTCTTAATATGGCACTTTTTATTAGTAACAATCTGTGTCAAAACATCCATAAAACTTTCATATTTTCCACAATTGGGGCCTGCTGGTTCTGGAAGCTCATATGGTCCATCATGTTTGTCAATGTCATTCTTGAAGTACTCTAGTACTTCTACAGAAAAATACTTAGTACCTAGAAATGACATTTTAAAACTGAGCTCTCCCTGAGTCTTTAACAATGGGATTAATTTAAAAAAAGAAAACTGAAACTGGCTCCAAAGAGATTAAACCATTTGAGAAACTTAATTACATTAACCTATTCAAACAAACTCTTGTCTTTTAAGAAAAAAACTTCACAGTTTCAATACAACAAATGCCCACAGAAAGCAAAACACAAAACCACCCTTTTGCCTTTGTTTAAGTGCATTGGGGGGGGGGGGGGGGGGGGGAAGGGGGGGATAGTTACAATTTAAAGGAAGATATGGGAACTGGAAAATACCTGACTGTAACTTCACAATGATAATTCCCAACCATATAACAATCTAACATAGGCACCTATACTTCATAATATTTACCTCAAATACAAACTGTTCATTTTCTATTAAACACACTCCAGTGTAAAAATGGAAATGTTAACCTGGCTAAACAATAGCCACCACACTGTATTAGCCAATACCTTTATCATGTAAACACAATGCAAATTATATTTACCTTAGTATGGCGAAGGTAATATTTGCTAATTAACTTCAAAACCAGTAAATTAGCCTAAATTAGCATAGTATAATATAATAGCAAGGCCTGGAGGGTAGGAGTTTTACCTAAACTAGGATATTCAAGACACACAATAAAAGTATAAAGTATGGAAGCCTATAGTGTATTAAAATGCAGGCCTGAAAAAAAAAAAAAGAAACATTTTTTTTTCTAGGCCTGTACTATGATAGCCAAAACACAACAAAACTCAACTCAAATATTTGAAACACACAAAAAACAATAGTAAGTTCAAAATTGAGGCCTATGTTGGTAGTGTATTAAAATGCAATAACATGAAGGCCTGAGAAACTACTAGGCCTGAACTATGGTAGTCAAGACACAACAAACTCAGGTATTTGAACACACAAAATCAGCATTCAAATACAAAAAGAAGCAGCATGGAAGCCTATTATAATGCAGGGCTAGGCCTGTATTCTGATAGCCAAAACACAACAAAACTCAACTCAGATATTTGAAACACACAAAAACTGTAATAATATAATCAAAATTGAGGCCTGATGCCCAAGCATCAAATTAGCATTCAAATACAAAACAAAGCCGCATGGAAGCCTTCTATAGTGTATTAAAATGCAGGGCTAGGCCTGTACACTGATACCTCAACTCAGATATTTGAAACCCACAAAAACAACCTGTATTATACACCTTTGTTTTATGTATCAAAATAAGCTAGCACAATATAAAGGATTAAAAACAATAATGTATTACAAATTGAGGCCTATGCTGGTAGTGTATATAATAAATAAAAAAAAATGAAGGCCTGAAACAACTACTAGGCCTGAACTATGGTAGTCAAAACACAACAAACTCAAATATATTCAAAATTGAGGCCTAATGCCTAAGCTGGTACATTAAAATGGAGGCCTGAACTAGACTCCAAACACAATCAGCCCTTGATTTCCCATGCAGAGGATAATTAAACAAAGTACTTTTTTTTCTTTTCTTTTTTTCTCTCCCAAAAATAAATCTGACTATCTATTAATGTGTTATTACCTCATAAATAACCTTTGTAGAAGTCTAAAATTCGCGGTCGCCAGATGTAGTGTATCACCAAATATGTAGTGTATCACCAAAATATATAAATATTACACAAGGTTCGTCTACATTAAAAGGTATTTAATGTAGTGATCACCAAATATATAAATATTACACAAGGTTCGTCTACATTAAAAGGTATTTATTTAGAAGACAACAACACAATACTATAAATGTATCACAAACACACAGCCCAGACCCACGGAGCAACAACCCTTTTAAATCTATCTATCTATATAGTAATCCCCTTCCCCACACGTTTGATCTCACCCACGGTTAGGCCTTCACATCTATTAATGGCTCACTGCTGCAAGTCCAACATCACATCCACCAAGGAAGAAAAGGAAGCAACAGAGTATAACATGGTTCACCAAGATAGCACATGGCGTCTGCACATCTGCTTAGTAGCACAGCCAAGAAGGAACAGAGAGGAATGAGGATAGAGGGGGGAGTGGCTATCTCTCTCCTGACTTGTAAAGGTATTGAATTACCTCCTTAACATATCAAAGGGTAAAGCTTATCCCCCTGTAAGAAAGATCTACATGAACTTGATCACATGACCCCTGGTCACCATGTTAGTTTGATGACAGAATGTCACCACACCACGTCTCATGGGGTGGCGATCCTCATAGCAGCCCACATACCCTTTACTTACATATCACACTTCTCAGATGATCAGAGTGGACTCATCTTAGTCAAGGGTCAGTTGGGTCAAAATGTAATCACCCTGTCCAACCTATATCTCCCGAATGAGGCAGAGCACTAAGGAAATGCAGACATAGAATCATTTGAAGAAGATATTCTAGTCATGGAAGGTGATCTCAATATTTCATTAGACTCATCGCTTGACACTACTTCACGGACAACCCTGTATCAAGTATCCAGCAGGAAACAAATCAATTTCCTACTTGATTCAGCCCAGCTTTTTGGCAGCTGGCGCATGACCAACCCCTCTGCGAGGGATTATTCATTCTGTTATGTCAGGGAATCGTACTCTAGACTTGACATGCTGTTTTCCCTGCACAGATTCCTTCACATAATTAAGAGCTGCCACAATGGTCCCATCGTGTGGTTAAACTACGCGCCCCTGTCTTTGACCATCATCATCCTCTCACTTCTACTCAAAACGTTCCAATGAAAACTCAATGACCTGTTACTTGATAGCAAAAACATTGTCTCCCAAGTAAACGACACAATACTTCCAAGATAACACACTACCCTCCATTTCCCCTACCACCACATGGGAAGAACACAAGGCAGTGACAAGAGGCCACCTTATTGCTCTTGCCTCAAAAAACAAAAAATAACATAGCGCCCGAATCACTGAACTGCTCCAAGATATCAGAACTCTGGAGGAACAACATCAACAGAATCAATCTCTAAAATTAAAAAGAAGCTATTACTGATGAAACATACTTACACTCAATGGGGGCAAAATTGGTAAACTCTTAGCTAAAATGTTGCAGAACACTAGGCAAACTGCATTCATCTCCAAAATCAAAACAAAATCGTGACCCATAACCTCCCTGACTTACTTGAGGCATTTCATGAATTCTACTCTTCACTCTACAACCTTAGGCATACCTAAGGCTTTGTGCCCGGTCATGAGGCAAAAAACACAGTCAAAATTATAAATCTCATCCACCTATCCCAACTCTTCCAAACGCCATGTCTCCTACTCTCCATAGACGCCGAAAAGGCGTTGGACAGGGTGAACTGGTCCCTGCTCTACCTCACCCTCAAGGCCATGGGTTTTGGCCCAAACTGTCTACACTGGATGTCAACACTATATTCTAACCCAATGGCCAGAGTACGGGTCAATGGTCAGCTATCCGACCGGGTACCCATCAGCAATGGTACAAGATAGGGGTGGCCCTTGTCACCCCTTCTTTTTATACTTATATTAGAGCCCTTCCTCCAGGGCATACGCGATAATCCTAATATACATGGATTAAAATTAAACGCTCGAGAATTCAAGATAGCAGCATTCGCTGATGATTTACTTTTCATGCCATATGCTCTCTTGAGGAGATCTCCCTTTACAACAAGCTCTCGAACTTTTTAGTGAACTTCAACAAAAGTGAGATACTGCCTCTTCACATTAACTCCCACACAAAATCAACCTTACAACAAACATACCCATGGGCAGAGACGACAGTAAAATACCTTGGGTCCGGCTCCCTAGGGACCTCCATAAACTTTATGATCTGAATTCTCCCCCCGTATTTATGATTTGAATCCTCCCCCTGTATTGCAAACAATCAGAACTGACCTAGCTCGCTGGAATAAGCCTATATTCAGCTGGCTATGCCGTACCCATATTCTAAAAATGAAAGCCTTCTCTTTGTCTCAATTTTAGAACTAAATAAATTGAAACTGTAACTTTAAAGGGCTTTTATAAATGTGGGATATGTAAGGGATGCAGATTTTTACCAAAGCAAACGCTACATTTTAACAGCTATAAAACTGGAAAATTATTTAAAATAAATTAACATATTAGTTGCAATACCATGTAGTCTATCTTTTAACTTGTGGATGTGGTATACAGTATGTGGGCAGGACTAGTAAAGCTCTGAAAACCAGGTTTTCATGGAGCATTGTAATAATATAAAGAAGAAATTGACCACCCACTCTGTACCAATCCACTGCAACAATTGCCCTTATTGCCCTTATTTTAATTTTAAGACTTTCTTGTGCACGGGTTTGGAGAAGGTAACCCTCGATGACAGAGGAGGTGACTTAATTAGAAAATTGAGACAAAGAGAAGGCTTTTGGATTTTTAATTTAAAGACCTTCAGTCCCATGGGTCTAAATGTCGATTTTGATATGGTGTGTTCTTTATAATCAATTATTTACTACCCTCTTTTCTTATATATAAAGTTTTTTAAATTCACATCTTTTTTTCACCCATTTTTTGTCATCTAAGTTCCTTCTCTATTAAAATAAGAATTCTGCATGTTAGGTATACCTTTCAATCTATTTCTCGTGACTGTTGTTATAGTTATATTTATTGCTATTTTTTAAATCAGATTTTTACTGTCATTTTTCATGTATCTTCTATGTATTTGATTGCCTTTTGGTTTTAACTAAAGCCCACTTTGACTTAACATTATTGAGTATATTTTCTGATTGACATATCTTTATTGTTTCTATCTCTCAACTTTTATCCGTAACTCTTTGGTATACAGACCTGAGGACTTCTGGTCATGTTGCGTTCCACGTGACACCGGATATACTCTTGGAACGCAACCCCGGAACGCATGCGATGATAACAGGTGAACGAAATAACAATTAGGCAACCCGATTGGTCACTTAAATGGAGGAGGACAGACTTCACATCTTGATTTTTCCCTGAGGAAGTCCTGCTCAGGATGAAACGCGTAGGGCGGAGAGTCCAAGGAAGCACCTTTTATTGACATTTGCATCTTGTACTTATTTAGTTTTTTTTATTTTGTATTAATTTTATATTTTTTCTGTTTTAAATGCATCCAGCTTCTCCACAACTTGCCCTTATTTTAGTGGCATTGGAAGAAAAACCAGAGTGTTTGACATGTTGGATTTTTATCATCATCTTGTGAGTGCAATCTAAATAAATGTTGTAAATTCGATTATACTGGTGCACTATGTTTTGTGTCTCTCCCTCCTAATTAAGGTGGAAAATGAAGAATTTCAAGCTCCTCTGAATCCCAAAGATTGTTTAAATTATTACAGATTAACTGTGCCTAAAAATTTGTCAAACCATTTTAAATGGAGATTATTGCCCCTATACAGGCTTTTCAAGCCTTACAAACCAGAGTTGAATTACTCACGCAATCTTTCCAAAAAGTCTATATAAATGTGAATGATATTCCATTACAAGTTTATACTTTAACCCCTCAAGGACCAAACTTCTGGAATAAAAGGGAATCATGACATGTCACATATGTCATGTGTCCTTAAGGGGTTAAAATTACAAGCTACTGCACACACTCCTGAGCCAAGGATTTACCCCCCTGAAAAATGTAACGGAGATAGAACCTCATATAGAGGATTTACTCACGAATGTAAAGTTATGTTTTCTCTTCAAATAAGAACCTACTTTAATGATGATGTAAAAGTTAAAACAATCGGACGATATGCTACTAGGTACATACACGCAGAACAGCCTACCATGCGAAGATCCGATACTCTGCCTAATAGCACAATATAGAAATGAGTTCACCGACTCTTAGGGTCTGCCCCAGACCTTCCTAAAGATTCACTAAGCTCCATATACCGCACACCCGCCTTCGCATCCCAAACTGAAGCCCAGAGCCGAGGCCTCACTCACACAACACTCAGACACCACACATGGCGTACTAATCACCGCCACACACTGAATAGGCCTCTTAATGCGCATGTTCATATCGTTGAGACCTAAAATTTAGCGTGTTACACAGCTTGACCATAACTACCTACTAAAAAATGTTGTGCTATGACTGCCACAGGAATGTTCAACAATGTCCTCACTGTACTTACATAAGCCGTTGTGGCTCTGTAAGCCGTCTTGTTATCTCTTGCACAATGCAAAAATAAAGAATAAAAAAAAAAAAGTTAAAACAATCATTTCCTTATTGCAAGGGGACCCTGCCAAATGGGATTATCAATTAATTGAATCTAATGATCCTTGTTTATTAACTTTAGATCAATTCCTCATTGAAATGAATAAATTATATGAAGATGAAAATAGAAGAGACACAGCAAGCAGAAACTCAATTACATTCCTTTAAACAAGGGAGAGGTAATATTGAGGAATATGTTTCTCAATTTAGAAGACTTTCAGCTGACACATCATGGAATGAATCTGCTCTTAAGTACCAATATAGGATTGGTTTATCAGAAGCACTTAAAGATGAATTGGCTAGAATTTGTGTGCCCTCCTCCCTGAAAGAATTAATTGATTTAACGATCCAATTAGATTGTAGATTTAGAGAAAGACTTAAGGAAAATCCCAAACCTCCCTATATACCAGACTGCCTTATTCTTCATCTGCTCCAATTAACCCGAAACCTGAACCTATGGAGATTGGTTCTTACAGGGGACCTTTAACAACCGAAGAAAAATTAAGAAGGAAGACACATTTATGTATGTATTGTGCCTCCACCTCTCATCAACTCCCTGATTGTCCCCTCATTAAACGGAACAAGCTTTGTAAGTCCAATATGATTGTTTCCTCCAATTATTATTTTTCAAAGAACCATTTCTCAATTAATTTTTCAATTCTTGTTAATGGAAGAATAAATAACCTTTCAGCTGTAATCGACTCAGGAGCTAATGGTTGTTTTATTAACAAGAAATTAGTTGATAGGGGGGCGTGATTCCGGCTCTGACCAAGATGGCCGCTTAACTCCCGAGCTCCGCAACACCTATCCCCTAAATACCACTACATTTTAAGCTACGAAGTGCAAATGGGAAGCACCCGTTGCCCAGGTCGCGAGAGTCACTTCATCTGATCTGGCGGTGGCACGGCAAGGGGAAGTGTTGCTGGCCATGAGACGACCACCAGAAAACTTTGATAACAGAGGCCGTAGGTGTCAATGTCATATTCAGGTCTGAGGGGTACCTTAACCAGTTGGAGAGGAAAATGTGGAGGAGGTGCTCACAGGTCTGTTCCAGGTTATTCTGAGCGATAATGCGCCATTGCATTTTTAATTTGAGAGGGACCATAGAGCCATAAGACCATGGTCCTCTGATAACACCCCATGGGACCCGATCTGTTGTATGCACTCATTCCCAGTTAAAGACGCCATTATGAGAAAGGCCCGAGAGAGAGCCTCCTGGGAGTACCATGGGGCCCAAGTCTCGCTGTATAATTACATTTGGCCCATCACGCTGGAAGCAAGGCGTGCACTATGACCTGTGACAACAGCCCTACGGGAGCAAAATATCAGCTACAAGTAGGGTTTCCCCTTTGCTTTACGAGCGAGACATCAACATGGATGGGCACATGGGCGTCCACAGGGGGGGCATAGGGGCACTTTCCCCCACTGGATTTTTCAGCTTGTGCCAGTAATTTTATTTTAAGCTAATACACTGCAGGTGGCGCTGTGTATGGAGAGAAACAGGGATAGGAAGCTACATCTTATTCCCGCTTCTCTCTCCTCACTGAGTCCGCAGGGGAGCAGCCAGCAACTCCCAGACTGCAGAGACAGCCTACATATCAGGTAAGTGAGGGATGGGGGACAGCATACAGATCAGGTAAGTGAGGCCTGGGGGGGGGGGCGGCCTTTTGATCCGTTAAGTGAGGGATGGGGGGCAGCATACAGGGAGGGTCAGCAAGGAGCAGGAAGGTAAAGTAGGAGAAGGAGCAGAAAGAGTCAGCAAGGGGCAGGAAAGGACAGAAGGAGCACAAAGGTAAAGGAGCAGAACGAATGAGAAGGAGCACAAAGGCAAAGTGGGAGAAGGAGCTGGAAGGGGCAGCAAGGAGCTGGTAGGGACAGAAGGAGCACAAAGGTAAAGTAGGAGAAGAAGCAGGAAGGGGCAGCAAGGAGCCAGAAGGGTCTGCAAGGAGAAGGAATGGTCTGCAAGGAGAAGGAAGGTTCTGCAGGAGAAGGAAGGAGCACAAAGAATCAAAAGGAGCACACAGGTAAAGTAGAAGAAGGAGCAGAAATGAATAGAAAGGAGCAGAAAGGGACAGAAGGAGCAGGAAGGTAAAAGAGCAGAAAGAAAAAGAAGGAGCACAAAGGTAAAGTAGGAGAAGGAGCTGGAAGGTAAAGTAGGAGAAGGAACAGAAATGAGCAGGAAGGGACAGCAAGGAGCTGGAATGAGCACTGACCTACGATCTTCTCCACCCGAATTGGAAGGCTCAGTTAGCTGTGAAATGATCGAGTTGAGGCACACTCTACTGCCTTCCAAACCCATGGTCCTTCTATTTCTTTTAATCTTGGACTGTCCCTTTATATAGGGTTTGATCCTTACACATCGCCCTATTTAATCAAGGAAATGGGGCGATAACTCCCGCAGTTTGTGGGATCTTTGCTGGGTTTGGGGATTCGGGTGCTATGTGCTTCTAGTGCAGTGGTGGGTAGTGTGTGAGGACCTAGCAGGCAGTAGAATGTGTTGGTGTCAGGATCGGGACAGGGATCCAACACGCAGAGTACAAACAGGTGGTAGGTACGTATACCGGACCTTAGAATGGCCGGACTTAACGTAAGGAGTAAGTAGAGAATGGTCTAAGAACAAGCCGAGGTCGAGGGAACGAGAGGATAGGTAAGCGAGAGACAAGCCGAGTCAAAGGGTAACAGAGGTAAACAGGGTAGTACAAACAAGCCGGGTCAGAACCAAAGAGACAACTAGAATACAAGAGCACTGAGTGACTAGACAGGCTAGAACCACGACAGGGCAATGAGCAGATGCCGAAAGCCTTACTTTATACCTTGATTCTAGAGGGTAATCACGCCCCCGACGAGTCCTGATTAGTGCTCGGGACTTGACTGACAGGTCGACCCGGGTTGGCGTCATGACGTCGACTACTGAGCGTCGCGTCATATAAGGAAGTGGATCCCTCGCGGTCGGCTTGTAAATGGCCGAGAGGACCGCGAGGAACGGAAGAAACAACCCCTCTGGGAGGATAAACGTCTAAGTCTCTCACCTCCTCTGAGGTAGAGACTACAGGTACCCTGACAGTACCCCCCCTCTCAGAAACGCCCACCGGGCGGAAGGAACCGGGACGAGATGGAAAACGGGAGTGAAAAGCCCTGCGGAGGCGAGGAGCATGTACATCCTCCTGAGGTACCCAAGTCCTCTCCTCAGGACCATATCCCTTCCAGTCAATAAGATATTGTAACTTCCCCCGGGAGATTCGAGAATCGATGATGGAGTTGATTTCATACTCCTCCTGACCCTCAACCTGAACAGAGCGAGGAGAGGATATAGTGGAGGAAAATCTGTTACAGACTAACGGTTTCAGTAAGGAAACATGAAAGGAGTTAGGAATGCGTAAGGCAGCTGGAAGAGCTAGGCGATACGCAACTGGGTTAATTCGAGTCAGAACCCTGTAAGGGCCAATGTAACGAGGAGCGAATTTCATAGAAGGAACCTTTAAACGAATGTTTCTTGTACTCAACCATACCCTATCACCTGGAACAAAAACCGGAGCCGCCCTTCTGTGCTTATCAGCGTGTTTCTTGAACAACATGGAATTATGTAGGAGAATTTGTCGAGTCTGATCCCACAACTTCCTCAAATTGGCAACATGAACATCAACCGACGGTACCCCTTGGGAAGGAGAAACCGAGGGAAGAATGGAAGGATGAAAGCCATAATTCATGAAGAAGGGGCTGGAACGAGTAGAATCACAAACGAGATTATTGTGTGCAAACTCCGCCCAAGGAATCAAACCGACCCAATCGTCCTGGTGTTCAGAAACAAAACAACGCAAATATTGTTCAATCTTTTGATTGGTACGTTCAGCAGCTCCGTTAGACTGAGGGTGATAGGCAGAAGAAAAATTCAATTTGATGCCTAGTTGAGAACAGAAGGATCTCCAAAAACGTGAAACAAATTGGGAACCTCTATCGGAAACAATTTCGGAAGGTATCCCATGTAAGCGAAAAATCTCTCTCGCGAATATCTCCGCCAATTCAGGAGAAGTCGGGAGTTTAGTTAAGGGCACGAAATGAGCCATCTTAGTAAACCTATCAACCACCGTGAGGATCACAGTCTGTTTTTTAGAAACAGGCAAATCTACAATGAAGTCCATAGCCAAACAGGACCATGGTCTCTCTGGAATGTTCAAGGGATGTAACAACCCACATGGAAGCGTATGAGGTTGCTTAGTCTTCATACAGACCTCACATGCTCCGATGAAATCCCTAATATCCTTCTGTAAAGAAGGCCACCAGAAATCTTTAGAGATCAAGGAACATGTCTTGCGAATACCCGGATGCCCAGCCGCCTTACTGTTGTGAAAACACTGTAAGAGTTCCAGTTGGAGTTCAGGAGGAACGAAATGCCTTGCCCTAGGAGTCTGTCTAGGCGCCAGATGCTGCAACTTCATGATCTGACCAAGCAACGGAGAGTGAATCTTAAGACTCGTGTTGGCGATAATATTGCACCTGGGTACTATAGAAGACAAAACCGGCTCCGATATCGCAGAAGGTTCATATTGTCGAGACAAAGCATCGGCTTTAGAATTCTTAGAACCAGGTCTATAAGTGAGCACGTAATTGAAATGCGTGAGGAATAAAGACCAACGAGCTTGCCTGGAGGACAAGCGCTTGGCCTCCCCAATATAGGACAGGTTCTTGTGGTCTGTCAAAATAGTAACAGGATGTAAGGTGCCCTCCAATAAATGTCTCCACTCCTTTAAAGCCATGATAACTGCTAGTAGTTCCCTGTCACCAATGTCATATCTGCTCTCAGGACCTGATAGTTTCTTGGAAAAAAAACCACATGGATGTAAGGGCTTATCCACACCTAACCTTTGGGACAGGATAGCACCTATACCTGTCTCTGAGGCGTCTACCTCGAGTAGGAAAGGCAGAGTCGTATCAGGGTGAACTAAAATTGGTGCAGAAGCAAACAGTTCCTTGAGTGTTTTGAAGGCAAGAAGGGCTTCAGTAGACCAGTTCTTAGTGTCAGACCCCTGTCTGGTCATATTGGTAATAGGAGCTATAATTGAAGAGTAACCCTTAATGAAGCGCCTATAATAGTTGGAGAATCCAATAAACCTCTGAATGGCCTTGAGACCCCTGGGTAAAGGCCAATCCAAAATGGACTGGAGCTTATCCGGGTCCATCTTAAACCCTTCCCCAGAAATCACATAACCAAGAAAGTTTATCTGGTATTGGTCAAAGCTGCATTTCTCCAATTTGCAGTACAGGCCATGTTGAAGAAGCTTGCGCAATACCCTTCTGACTTGTCTGTGGTGAGTCTCAATCTCTCTAGAGTGTATAAGTATATCATCCAGATATACAATAACGCAGTCATGTTGAAATTCTCTAAGAACTTCATTGATCAGGTCCTGAAATACTGCCGGAGCATTACAGAGACCAAAAGGCATTACGGTGTATTCATAGTGCCCATAACGGGTATTGAACGCCGTCATCCACTCGTGTCCCTGCTGAATTCTCACCAAGTTATACGCCCCTCTGAGATCTAACTTGGTGAAAATCTTGGAGCCTTTTAGACGATCAAAGAGCTCGGTAATCAAAGGAATTGGGTAGGCATTTCTAATGGTTATTTTGTTCAAACCTCGATAATCAATGCAAGGTCTTAGTGTACCATCCTTCTTTTTAACAAAAAAAACCCCAGCCCCGGCAGGGGAGGAGGATCTCCTAATGAATCCTTTTTCAAGGTTCTCACGAATATACTCCTCTAAGACTAAGTTCTCTTTAGTGGACAAAGGATATACATTACCCCTGGGGGGCATAGTACCAGGTAGTAGATTAATCTTACAATCAAAAGACCTGTGTGGAGGTAAAGTATCAGCATTCTTTTTGTCAAATACTGCCTTTAAATCCAGGTACAGGGGCGGTATTTGTACCTCTGTAGAGTAGGTAGAATTAATCGGTGTGTTAACTGCGCAAAGCGGTGACACTGTCCGTAAGCACCTGTCCTGACAACCCTGACCCCATGAGATTATCTCCCCTAATTCCCAATCAATAATAGGGTTATGTTTTTTTAACCAAGGATACCCCAGGACTATGGGAACAGAAGGAGAAGAAATAAGCAATAAAGATATGTCTTCCTCGTGTAAGATACCAACAGTTAATTTAACGGGTATGGTTTCACGGAAAATAACAGGCTCAACTAAAGGTCTACCATCTATGGCCTCAACGGCCAAGGGTGTCTCCCTTAACTGGGATGGGATAGCGTGTTTGGTAACAAAAACTTGGTCGATAAAGCTCTCAGCAGCTCCGGAATCAATCAATGCCATAGTTTCTAGTACTCCCTTCTCCCAAGTTAAAGAAACGGGTAGCAGAAGCCTGTGATCTTTATAATTAAGATTAGAGGACAAAATAGAAACACCCAAGGCCTGTCCTCTAGAGAAACTTAGGTGCGAGCGTTTCCCGAGCGATTAGGACAATTTAGGCGTAAATGACCTCTGACTCCACAGTACATACACAACCCCTCCCTTCTCCTGTACTGTCTCTCCTCTTCTGAGAGGCGAGTATTGCCTATCTGCATAGGTTCTGGAAAAAGTGAGGTTGTGGATTCAGAACTTTGAAATGAAGGAGCTAGTTTAAAGGAAGGTCTACGGTTTCTCTCTCGAGTGTTCTGCCTCTCTCTTAAACGTTCGTCAATGCGAGAAATAAAAGAAATTAAATCCTCCAAATTTTCAGGAAGCTCTCTAGTAGCAACCTCGTCAAGGATTATGTCTGATAACCCGTTTAAAAATACATCTATATAAGCCTGTTCATTCCACTTAACCTCTGCCGCCAAAGACCTGAACTCTAGTGCATAATCCACAAGTGTTCGGTTATCTTGTCTAAGGCGCAACAGTAATCTAGCTGCATTGACCTTTCTACCTGGAGGGTCAAAAGTTCTTCTGAAAGCAGCTACAAAGGCATTATAATTATATACTAACGGATTATCATTTTCCCACAATGGATTGGCCCATCTCAAAGCTTTCTCAACAAGTAATATGATAATAAATCCAACCTTCGCCCTATCTGTAGGATAGGAGCGGGGTTGTAATTCGAAATGGATACCTATTTGGTTTAAGAAACCACGACACTTCTCTGGAGAACCACCATAACGTACAGGTGGAGTGATACGGGAAGAAGCACCTACAGTGGCTACCTCTAGACCTGAACTCACAGGAGAGATAGAAGTATTACGCATCTCCTCTGGTTGATTACTAGAACGAGATAGTAACGCCTGTAGTGCTAGAGCCATCTGGTCCATTCTGTGATCCATGGCGTCGAACCTAGAGTCAGAAGGACCAACCTGAGTGTTTGTACCTGCAGGATCCATTGGCCCTGTCGTAATGTCAGGATCGGGACAGGGATCCAACACGCAGAGTACAAACAGGTGGTAGGTACGTATACCGGACCTTAGAATGGCCGGACTTAACGTAAGGAGTAAGTAGAGAATGGTCTAAGAACAAGCCGAGGTCGAGGGAACGAGAGGACAGGTAAGCGAGAGACAAGCCGAGTCAAAGGGTAACAGAGGTAAACAGGGTAGTACAAACAAGCCGGGTCAGAACCAAAGAGACAACTAGAATACAAGAGCACTGAGTGACTAGACAGGCTAGAACCACGACAGGGCAATGAGCAGATGCCGAAAGCCTTACTTTATACCTTGATTCTAGAGGGTAATCACGCCCCCGACGAGTCCTGATTAGTGCTCGGGACTTGACTGACAGGTCGACCCGGGTTGGCGTCATGACGTCGACTACTGAGCGTCGCGTCATATAAGGAAGTGGATCCCTCGCGGTCGGCTTGTAAATGGCCGAGAGGACCGCGAGGAACGGAAGAAACAACCCCTCTGGGAGGATAAACGTCTAAGTCTCTCACCTCCTCTGAGGTAGAGACTACAAGTACCCTGACAGTTGGTGAATGGGGCAGATTGTGGTTTTACAATTTATCAAGAGGACCTTGGGTAAGCTCACAGAATTTGCAGAGGGGAACCTAATAGTGGGAGGGGACTTTAATGCGCCTCTCGACCCTCTACTTGATTCCTCATCTGGGCACAGCTTTAATTCTCAATTAAGCATTTGTTCTATCCGATGATCCTTAAGGGATCTAGGTTTGGCAGACTGCTGGCGGACTCTCCATCCTGATACTAAGGATTATACACACTACTCCGTGATTCATGACAGATATTCTCATATCGATTCTTTATTCACCAGGGTGGAGGGTTTATGTTGCCTGCTGAAAGCATTGATTGGACCTTTGACTTGGTCTGACCATGGTCTGGTATACATAGAACTCGAATGTCCGTTATTCCGCCCTACCACCTGGATGTGGTGGCTTAATGAGGTGCTCCTTCTGGGACCAGAGGTAGGAGAGCAAATCAATCAAGCCTTGGATCAGTACTTTAGGGAAAATGAAAGAGATGATACTTCGCCTATTTCGATTTGGGAAGCTCATGAGAGGGAAATACGGGGCACGCTGATACGCATAGCTTCTATGAAGAAAAAAATGTCACTACAGCAGATGGCATTCTACAGCACGATCTCACGACTAGAATCCCAACACAAATGAACACAGACGATGGAAGTATATAAGGATTTATTACAAGCTAGACGCAGGCTGACGGACCTTACAAATAGACATCTCAGATCTCTTCAACGCTCCAAAGGCTTCTTCTATGCTCATGAGAACAAATTCCTTACGCGATTGTTAAGAGGTAACCTGCCCTGTACATAGGTCCGCAAACTGAAACTGTCATCGGGGAAAACTTTGTCCCACCCGAACGATATAGCAAACAAATTTCGAAATTGTGTACGCAGGCTATCGTTTTCGTCGCTAGGTATCGATACGTTGAGTACCTCACATTTTGATAGATTTAATTTAAGTCCAGAGATTCGTCCATATGTCTCAAATTCTCGTAGCAGGCTAGGGAGGGAAATTCTGGGTTGTGAGATAAAGAACAACATATCGTCTGCGTATGCTGCCGTTTTGTGTGTCGTCTCTCTGGAATGGAAGCCCTTAATGTCTCCATTGTTCCGTATGGCTTCAAGTAGGGGTTCCAACGTTAGAGCAATATCAGCGGGGAAAGGGGGCACCCCTGTCTCATCCCGTTCCGGATTGGGAAAGGTGGCGTGAGCGCCCCATTTACCCTGACTTGTGCGTTCGGCCGTCTATATATTGCGGCGATCCAAGTGAGCAGATTGGTTCCGAACCTCATCTCCTTGAGAAGCTCCGACAGGTATGTCCAGTCCACCCTGTCAAAAGCTTTTTCTGCGTCTGTAGATAGGAGTAGCAGTCGGTCTCCAACGCGTTTGGCGAGGTGCTGGATGGAGAGGGCCCGCAGTGTACTATCGCGAGCTTCCTTGCCTGGAATAAAGCCCGTCTAATCGGGGTGCACCAGTCTGGGAAGGAACGAGTTGAGGCGGCTCGAAAGGACTTTGGTGAATTATTTTAGGTCAATGTTTAAAAGGGAGATGGGTCTGTAGCTGCTGCATAGCTCTGGGTCCTTCCCTGGTTTGGGGATGATGGTTATGACTGCCGCTAGAGTGTCATCATGGAGTTCGTTGCCCCTCGTGATTGCGTTCATGGCTTTGGCTAATTTTGGGATGAGCGTGTCCCCGAACTTCTTATAATATGCGAGTGTGAACCCGTCGGGTCCCGGAGCTTTGCCTGTCTTTGTTGTTTTGATTGCTGCCTTAATTTCTTCCTCCGTGATAGGGGCGTCCATGAGCTCAGCTTCTTCTCGTGTTACGTGTTTGGCGAGGTGCCGTGTCAAGTATTGTTGGATCTCCCTTTTCCTTGTGTGTGCTGACAGGTGCAGGTTGTACAGTAGGGTATAGTATGTTTGGAACTCATTCGCTATCGTTTCAGGGTGCTGAGTCATTCTACCCCCGGCTAGTTTTAGCTTGTGCGTTTGGTGTCCTCTGAGCATGCGGGCCAAAAGCCTACCCCCTTTGTTTGCATGTATATAATAGAAGGCTTTTGATCTCTGTAGTTGCCGGTAATGTTTCTTGACCAGCAATGCCTGCAACTGGCCTCGGAGCTCCAACAATTCGGTGTACGTTTCGTCAGTGTTCGTTTGTCACGTGCTTCTATATCCCCGATGCCCTTGAGGAGTTCCGCTATTTGTCGCTGGGTATCTTTTTTCTTTTTTGTGGCCATTTGGATTATGTGGCCTCTCATGACACATTTGTGGGCCTCCCACGTGGTGGTGGCCGAGGTATCACCAGTCTCATTGATCGCGAAGTATTCCACCAGGGCTTCTGCGATTTTGTCCCTGATTTCTACATCGTCCAAGAGGGTGTCGTTTAAGCACCACGTCATCACCCTCGGTCTCGTCAGTGGGGAATCTACTTCCACCGTTACCGCTCCATGGTCCGACCACGTGGCCGCGGCGATGGTCGCCTTCTGCAGGGCGGTAAGTTGTTCTTGCTGGAGGAATACATAATCGATTCATGAGTATCTCACATGGACCCTCGAGTAGTGTGTGTAGTCCTTCCCCGTGGGGTGTAAGGCTCTCCAACAATCCACCAGTCGTAGGTGCCTGAGGGCTTTCAAAATGCTTCGAATTTCTCTCTGTGGAATGCTACTGCGTCCTGTTGAGGTGTCTAGTGTAGAGTCTAAGGGAACATTGAGGTCGCCTCCGAGTACAAGGGTGCCTTCCGTAAAGTCAGCCAGAGCAGTCATTGTTCTGCGGATGTATTGCGATTGTTTCCGGTTGGGGGCGTATACGCACGCTAGGGTATACGTTCTGTTTGCTATCGTGCCTTTCAGAAAGATGTGTCGCCCTTCTGGGTCCAATATTTGTCCGTTTCCGTGAAGCCCAATGGCGCGGCGATCAGTATTGCCACTCCCGCCTTCTTGGCTGAGTGGTGGTTGCTGAGATATGTGTGTGGATACATCTTGTCCCTCAGGGTCGGGGCGTTGCCTTCCCGAAAGTGCGTTTCCTGAAGGAATGCTATCGAAATTCGTTGCCGTCGACGTTCTCGGTGTGTTCTCCGTTCTGGGATGTTCAGTCCCCTGCAATTGTGGGTGAGTATGCGGAGTGGACAGGAGTGATATGCCGTCTCCATGGGGCGGGGAGCCCGCGGCAGGCGCACCCCGCCTAGGGGCGACGGGGCCGCCCGGCCGCGCGGCAGGGGCCGGCAGCGGGGGGGGGGGGCGTCCACAGCTCCTCGTGCCTCCTCCCAGTCCCGTGTGGTGCATAGTCAACCGTGAGTGTGTAGTACTATCTAGTTGTGTCGGTGTTTTAGGCTTGGCTACGTTGTCGACCTTGTTCTGACCAGGTAATCTGTGTGACCGCGGATGCAGATGGTGGGATGGCCGGTCCGGGGGTATCCCGAATCAATGCCCGTCAGCTCACCGCCGCACCTATTGTTCACACAGGTGTTGTGGGGTACGTGTCTGTCGTCCTCCATGCGGCAGATCGAAGTAATACGAAGTGCGGTGGATATGTCGCCCCCTAATGGATATGTGTATCCGTGGGTAACTTGAGTGTTGTCTACATGGGGGTTCCACCACCACGTGAAGTCGTGTATATATTTCAGCCTGCTTTCCAACGTAATCTGGTGAAGTGTATGGGTTCATTGTTATTATTTAATAGTCTCTCTCGACCTGGCCTGTGCCTCGATGCCCCTCGTCCTTTCACAGGATGCCTGGGCTAGATATGTTACGTTCGTTGCCTTCCTTTCCTGCTCTATTTTATGTGCTGTGTGTGTTCCTCGCGCCTAGTCTCGGGTCCCTGCCTTTGTATCTGTTCCGCTTCAGGTGATCTAGTGGGGGGGGGGGGGGGGTAGTGGTTTCAGGCTGCCACCGTTGAGGGCGGCGCCTAGGGCCTTGGTGTGCATTTTGTCCGTACGTGTATAGCGAATTGTCGGTGATACGTGCACCTATGGTGGCTCTGGGGGGTGCGTGCTTTTTTATGGGTGCCTGTCCCCGGGTGTGCGTGCTGTTTGTGCTCTCAAATGCTGCTATGGGGCTTATCGTTAGTGGCCCCCATGCCCCCAGTGTGGTCCAGACGGTTGTGCTATGCGTGTTGTCGTGCAAGGGTGTCGTGTTTCCAGGCTATGAGTTCTAACTTGCAGAGGTGTCTTGTTTGTGGCGTTGCTGGGGTTCAGTTTGTGAGTGTGGCTCCCGTCCGCCCACTCTCCTCCCTTGGGAGTTATTATACCATGTGTCATCCATCAGATCAGGCCCCCGTCAGAGTATTCCGCCATAGGCCTGTCGGAGCGATGGTGCAGTAGAGAGTTATATCCCTGTAGCTAATGATCAAAAGCAGATTAATCATGGTAGATCTTGCTCCTGCCAGCGAATTACAGGGCAACCTCTTGGTGCGTTTGGGTATAGCTGGTTGTGGAATGGCCCTTGGCTTCCCCCTACCCTCCCGCCTCTCCCCCCGCCCCCCCTTTTTTCCCCCTTTTGTGCCAACTGCCAAGTATTATTATCTGTGCCCTTGGGATTCATTTTAGCCGTTGCACGTGGCCTTCAGCTTATGGTGACCTACCCCAGTGGCGGGAGCACGGTAATCAAGTCGACCGGTTAGTCGTATCGGAGCAGGCAGTTCTAAATGATCCCCTTTCTCCCCCCCCTCCTCGTCTGTCCACCCCCTCCCTTCCCATCCCCTCCTATCCTCCCTTTTCCTATTCCTTCTTCCTCCTACCTCTGCCCCTCTCCAATCCCGGCTATATTGCTATGTTCCTAGTCCTAGTGTGGGAGTAGTGGCGCCTGTAGTGTGGAGTCCTTATTTTGGGGGTTGGATGTGTGTGGGGGGTTGCTTCCCCTCCTCCCCGTGGTCATCGTGAACTCGGGAGCTAAGGCACCCGAGTTGACTTTACTATTGTGTTGGTGCCACTAATCGAGACCGTCTATCTAAGTGGATGTAAGGGTGGGGAATGCGGACCTTCAGTAAACCTTATGGAGAGTTGGCAGGTTGCCACTCCCCCATTTGAGTTAAGTACCAGGCCAATCTAGGTAGTTCGGTAAGAGCTAGTGTCAGTGGTAGAGCAGTATTGATGTTGCCGTGCGAATGGGTCCGCTTTCTATAGCTGTGCATTGTCTCTGCTGGTTCCGCTATAGTTTATGGTCCTTGGTGGCCTGCGTCCATATGGGGCCTGGCTGGAGAGGGGGCCCCACTCTCCGGTGTTGTGCCTCCAGTTCCAGCATTCCGTGCGTGGCCTCTCCCCAGGCGCCCCTCATCCCCCCTCCCAATCGTGCTCTGCATCCCCCCCTCTTTGGTGTGTGTCCGTCTCCCCCCTCTTTTTTTTTTGTTGTGGTGGGGGGTTTGTATTGGGACAGACTTCTATCCTTGACCCCCTCTCTGTCCTTCTCCCCATCTCCGGCTACGGCTTGGGTTGGTGGGAGAGATATCAGTTAAGTCCATCAAGCTGTGAGGCCGGTTCAGTTGGTGTCCCTCTTCCCTCCGAAGTCCCTCCTCCCCAAATGGTGAGATGATATGTTGTCCCATGGGGGTTGCTCGGGCCAGGGTGGGGGTCATGCGTCTTACCGAGGTTCAGAGTTCTCCGGGTCAGGGTGTCGGCTTGGCGTGGCAGGTGGTCGGCGTTCAGGATCGTAGTGTGGCTGTAGTCCCTGGTTGTGTATCTGGGAGGTGTGAGGACTGCTTGGGGCCAGTTCTTGAGACGGTGCGGTGCTGGCCTCCAGCTGCTCCCCGGCGGTTCCCTGCCCCTCCGGCGAGTAGGTCGCTGCGGTTGCGGCCTGAGTTCCAGAGGTTGAAGGATCCAGTTCTGCACTGTTATATTAGGTAGGTCTAATTTTTGCAGGAAGGTAGGTATGTCCTCCGGACTTCGGGCTGATACCAGTTCGTTGTGGTGTCGGACATTTATGCTGAAAGGGTATCCCCATCTGTAAGGGATGTTCCTGCCCCTCAGGGCAGTTGTCACTGGTCGCATGGCGCGTCTGGCATCTAGCGTCAGCGGAGACAGATCGTTGTAAAGAGTGACCTCTGCGCCTCTGTAGGTCCAGTGGGTGCGAGAAGGGGCCTTCAGCATTATTTGTTCCTTTAGCGTGAATGAGTGGAGGCAACATATTATGTCGCGCGGAGCTCCCTCTGCCGTCCGTGGTCTGAGGCTCCTATGCGCCCTGTCGAATCTGAAGTGGTCTAGGGCCTCCTCACGGAGGATAATGCGGAAAAGTTGGGTAAGAGTTTCTGCCACGTTCTCTCCCGAGCTGTCTGCTTCAGGCACGCCCCGCACCCGTATATTGTTGCGACTTCTGTTGTCTAGGTCATCCAATTGTCGCCGCATGGCCAGCAATAGATCTCCTTGCCATTTAATTGCTGTGTCTGTAGCTTTATTCCTCCCCTCTGCCTGTTCTATGCGTTGCTCCATGGCGGTGATGCGTGTGTCGTGCAGTGTGATGTCTGCTCTGATTCCCGCCACTTCTGCCTTCAGCGCAGCATGCAAGGTGTCAGAGACCCTAGTGAGGTCTGCTTTTGTGACCATCTGTGCTGACATCCGCCAAAGTTCAGCTCCTATGTCAGCCAGAGTAACGGGTTCCTCTCCGGAGCACATGGATGCCGGGGAGGTCGGCGCCATGTTGGATGTGGGGGTTCCCGGTCGGAGACTGGCGGGAGTGCCCAGGTAATCGTCCGTCCGGCCCGTTTGTGCGTGCGGCTGTTTGCTCCTGGCGGTCTGTGGAGTGTCTTGTCGCTTTGTGCGTCCATTAACGCGGCGGGTGAGGGCTGTAGAGTTCTGTATGCTGCTGGGTGGTATGGAGCAGAGGGGTTATGCTGCCGCCATGATCGGAGTCCAGGACACGCCCCTCAAGTGACATTTTTAGCCTACCACCAAAGTGTTTCTGGACTGAAGGGTGGTTGGAGACTGCAAGCAGACCTGTCAGGCACTCAGGAGACTAACTTCAGGGTTAAACTGAAAACTGTTCATTCTCTAAAAGTAAGACCACTAAGTTTGGGGCACTCTTTCCCTTAGTTTTTGCTTATCAATTCCTCTAGTTTAGCCTTACACCTGGTCATTCTTTTTGGCATCTAGCTAGTGGGGAATCTACTGCTTACACTATCCATGTCTAGAAATGTCTTCGATAAACAATTTACCTACAGTACATTGCTAAGACATGCTTGCTTGAATGTGTTGTACTATAAAATGTGCACTAACCTTGGAATGCTGACCAACTGATGTTTTACTATGTGTTTCCCTGTACTTGCATGTGCAGTTTGGGCATTGCAAGCTTAACTGTTTTGTTTACATCCACAACAAAAATAAAGAATTATAAAAGACAGCGCCCAGTTATTCTAGCCCCCATAGTAAGTAACTTTATTGAGATGAAAGAAACAATCCAGCATTAGAAATAAATATATTTATTTATAACGTTGGAGAGTTGGGCAGTCTCCTGGGCTTCGTTTTCTTTCCACATAAGAGCTCAATAAAAAGTTAAATTACCTCTAGTTCAGTGCTTAGACAGTCCTTCACAGCAGCGCCATTCCACCCAATTTGGAATTGCCTAGAGGCTCTTTTACAAACCCTGTAAACTGCTTTTAATTTAATGTTCATTGTGTTGTAAACCTTTCAGCAGTTTTTAATAAACACAGAATAAAATATTTCTAAATAACATTATATTTTCTTGGATATACTAGGGACTCAGCTGCATCAGGTGTGTATGACATGATTGGGGGGGGATGAGTGTGACAGAGTTGGAGGGGTTAATGTGATTGGGTAAGTGTGGCAGAGTGATAAATAGCAATGATAGTACAGTTTTGCTGGAGATTATTAAATGCACATACAGTGATAAGATCCAATGTAATCGATGGTAAGCTTATGTTAAAATAGCATATTAATTCAGACACAAAATCTTGATAGAAGTATAATCTACTATCATTAAACAAACATAATGCAAATAAGCTGCCACTTACAGGATAGAGTGGTGAGTATGACAATACATGTACCTGTTACTCACAACCTGTCACGTATTCATCCGCTTATAAAAATGTGGTTAATGGCATTTACTGTCCACACAGGAAAAGTTGTGCCGAGCAGCAACCAAATCCACAGAAGGGTTAATGCTGAGCAGCAATTATGCAAATAGAACCTGGTAACTGGCTTTGGGGTCAAAGGCCGGTTACAGCCTATCAGATCTAGAGGAGGGATATTTAGGCCCAGTTCTCATCCTGCTCAGTGCCCTGTTGTGGTTTCCCTTGTGGTTGTCTGAGAGCGTGTTATTGATTTTGGTTATTCTGGTTATTTGACTTTGGCATTGTTTTTGACTTCCCTGTTTTCTGGTATCTCTGACTCCTGGCTTTTCCTTATTGTTGTGTCTCTTTCTGTATCCCTTGACCTCGACTATTCCTGACTATTCTTTGGTACGTTAGTCCGGCCATTCTAAGGTCCGGTATACGTTACCTATCAGTCCTCTGTGTTACACAATTCTACGTGCTAGATCATTCTGTAATCCTGACACAACCACACTCAATCACAATGGGGGTTATCCATGTGGATATTGGAGTTACTGCGGCTTCCGTCTGGTGGAATTGTGGTATTAGCTGCTCGAGTGCCATTCGTCTTTCCCGGTCAAACTCCACTCCGCCCACCAAGGTGCGTATTGCGTCATGTCTACACATTTTGCCGTTCAAGAACGGCTTTGCCAGGTCGTCTGATGCGATTTCGGCCCTCTCCAGTGTGGGCTGTAAGTGGGCAAAACTTTAGTCTCTGATTGGTCAATTTCTAAAACTTGTAAAACCATACCCCCTTTAGAAAATAGAGAGACTACCGCACAAGTAATATGAGGCTTAAAACTGGCAGGTTCAGAAACGGCAATATAATAATAAACAAAGAAAACCTACACAGGACAATTACCATATCCCAATTGGGAATCGTTTTGAACCCAAGGGAAGGACACACAATAGCCCTTCAAACCCTTTTTTTAGAGAAGCGAAGAAGGAATTGGGATTTAACATACCCTCCATTCCACGCCAAACAATTAAAAAGAAAGGGAGAAGGGGAAATAGAGGAGGGAAGAGAACTACTATAAGAGGTATAAATAAACATGTTGAACCTATAGGTATCTTCAATTTATCTAAGAAAAAGTTAGAAAGTGAACATATCACGCTATTAAACAAAGGTTTAAAATTTGCCCAGACTAGAGGCTTGGATAAATGTCAATTTTTTATAGACTTAAATACGTTTACTAGGAATCTGTGTTTGAAAAACCATTTCATTAAGGATACACATAAATCTTCAAATATGACTCTGCAAAATTTAACTGGTGACATACATAGTTCAACATACCCCTTTGAAAGAAAGATCGTCATTTTATCCAAATTGGGTAATGTCGGAGGAGATGACTACCTTTCACAATATGGTTAATTCAGATATACATCGATTAAAACCATTAAATACATTACAGTCAAATTTGACCCCTCGGGATCCTATCCTGCAAAACCAAGAATTATCTTTCTTTTTTTTCTGTTTCTTTAAACCCAGTACCAGTTTCATCCACTAGTGGTCTCCCTAGTCACTAGTTTTATCAAAGTTACCTGTCTAACATGATCATTTTCAACCTGATATAAGAGGTCACACCCTGCTAAGCAAACTGCCTTTACATTGATTGTAGTTTGTGCTTTGATCCTGGCTGCTACTGCAAAACCTGTTATACCCTGGATTTCATTCAAACCTGATTTATCCTTTATACCTGCAACATTCCAATCCTGCTTACTATCAGGTTAGTTATTAGACAGGAAACAACAACAACAACAACAACAACAACAACAACAACAACAACAACAACAACAACAACAACAACAACAACAACAACAACAACAACAACAACAACAACAACAACAACAACAACAACAACAACAACAACAACAACAACAACAACAACAACAACAACAACAACAACAACAACAACAACAACAACAACAACAACAACAACAACACTCAATCTTTCAAAAACGTGGGAGGGTTGGCTCACATATCTATCAAAAAAGAGTCACCGAACACGATGGAACGCACAATCTCTAGGGATATATGCCAACAGGGGAGGACTGTCTTAACCGTGACCTAGGTCAGGGTTGCTAGCTTTGAGCTATGAAAGCATTTGTGACGACACGCATTGGTTCTTCCTAATGTTCCTCTTATTGTTTGTGTTGATTTGTTTTGCATGCTTTAACATTGTCTTCCCTGCTTGTCAAGTGCATTTGCCTCTGAGAAAATGATACCCCTGTAAAGGGATTCCTAATGTCATGAATATTTAATGATTCATTTACCTTTCTCAGATGCCTTTCTAACTGTGCTTGATCTGCAAACTGAAAGCAATAAAAATACATATTTTTGAAAAAACAAAAACAAAAAAAAACACACACTCATAAAAAAAAAATGCTTTAATTGCTATACCATTTTAGGTTCTAGACACCAACAAGAATTAACTCATTGCATCCCATACACAGTGTAGCTCATGGATCTTAGTTAAAGGAAGCCAGAGTGACTCTTACCATGTTCTAATTATACCACCTATATTGGGTAACCATTCCATGCATCCACTACACACATCACATTAGTTAACCATATTTTTCGACAATGAAACAATACATAGACGCAACATTAGTTGACAATATTTTTACAAGAAAAAATGAATCATTCCCATTGGGCATGACAATAGCCATAACAGTCCTGATGTGCTTCCCATGCAATGTCACTCAGATAGGAGGTGGGGTTGGAGATAACCAGCATTGGAATTACACTAGTGCAACTACTACAAAGCTGCCATGTCAGTGGCGGCCATGTAAGTGTCAGGTAAATACATTATTAACAACTCCTAAAAGCAACAACAGTAGCTTTAGGATAAATGATAGATTCATTGATGAATGGAAAGCGAGCATTGGATGTGTACCTGGCATGACATATTTTAATTAAAATATATTATAATTTATAAAGCGCCAATAGGTTCTTCAACTCAGTATGATAGGTGGACTACCAAACAATAAGTTGCAGCAAGACTTGTTAGATGTACAGGAACAGATTGTGCTGAGGGCCCTGCACAAACCAACTTAACCCCTTAAGGACACATGACGTGTGACATGTCATGATTCCCTTTTATTCCAGACGTTTGGTCCTTAAGGGGTTAAAGGAACACTATAGGGTCAGGAACACAAACATGTATTCCTGACCCTGTAGTGTTAAAACCACCATTTAGGTGGCTTGCCCCCCTTAGCCACCTTAGAAGGGGTTAAAACTCACTTTGTTTCCAGTGCGGTGTGGGTCGGCAGGTCCTGGTGCTGGCCCCACCCCTGATCCACCTACTTGATGACATCATCAGAACTGCCGATTTTTAGCCAATCCAATGCTTTCCCATTGGCTGAAATAAGCAAAGAGGCAGGATGAGGGTGGGGGCAAATGCTGTTTTGGCCACTCAGCACCTCCTTATAGAGATGCATTGAATCAATGCATCTCTATGAAGAATATTCAGTGTCTCCATGCACAGCGTGGAGACTCTGTGCGGCAGTGATGCCTACTGTGCAGCACTGCCCCAGGAAGCACCTCCATTGGCCATCTGAGGAGTGGCCACTTGAAGGTATCCCTAGGGGGCAATGTAAACACTGCCTTTTCTCTGAAAAAGCAGGGTTTACATGAAAATGCCTGAAGGGGGTGATTTTACTCAACAGAACAACTACATTAAGCTGTAATAGTTCTGGTGACTAAAGTGTCCCTTTAAATGCTCATAATAAAACTATATTAATTTGGGGCTCCTAAACACAATCATTTTCGTCTCCTAGAAAGAAACAACAGGGTAAGAAATTGTAACCAACAATTGGGTTCAGAAGAGGTACGGTTCCTCCAGAATATAAATATATGGGGTTAATTGAATATATGGGAGAATTTGGACAAGGCTATTATTGTGTGGTGCACTAAAGGGTCACACTGTTTCACAAACTCTAGAGATGACTACATGTTTTTCATTTTAACACAGATTTCCTGTAGGACATTTATTCATAAGGTGAAGTTCCTGGTTTTTATGTAAATATGCAACATCCTGGTCAGTGGATGAAACTCTATTTTCCTGACTGAGAACTGATTATTAACTGCCTCTTTATTAACTGGCACGAAAACTACGACTCATTGTTTGAGAAGTGCTATTGAGAGATGAGCTACAAACCTTTTAGAGGATTATTTACTAAATAATATGGGACTTTTTTGCTTAATCGGCAGCTATGTCGAACAGACAAGGGAAATGCTTTTGCAACTCCTTCAGCTTTCCATAATTCACAGTTTAGTGTATAAATGTAGGACAAAATAGCCAGGGTAAATTAGAATAAAATGTTTCACTTCTCATCCCCATAGGTCAGTGGCTCCCAACCTTTTTTTCTCTTGTGTACCCCTTGACAGTCCATTTCCATAAAATGTACCCCACATATTCGCAAAGGTTTTAAAACTACTATAATTGCAATTTTAAATGTATACATTTTTCTCTTTTTACAATATACAATGTAGATAACATAAGGATTCCTCAAAGTCCTCACATATAAAGCAACACAAAAATGTATTTACAAAAAAAATATATATATATACTAAATAGGGTAGTAAAGCAAGTGCAATTGGTAATTAAAATTTAATGATGAACTCGCAAGTGTAGAATAAAAGGAAGGCTCATCTCATATGGTGGTAAACTCTCAGGTCAAAGGTCTTCTATATTCTCAGATATGCATGTGAAAGAAATAGTGGAAAACCCTAGTGCGACACTGTAAAGTAACAAACAGACTGCTTTATTGTACAAGATAAAAAGTAGTTAAATGCCCATCAACATACGTCTGGAGGAAATGGATCAGTTGTTAAAGTGCTGATGCAGTATGATTTGGAGCTTCCTTACCTCAAGATAAAAAGGCCTATAGATAATGAAAATAACAAACAGTGAAGCACAAAATGCAAACTCTACGTGTTTCGTCTTATGAAAGACTTCCTCGGAGGTATTAAAATTCCAAGTTCCACTAAAGTCACAGCATAATCAATTGCGAGCATATAAACCACATATATATGATATTAAGTCCACCTCCGGATCGCCGTGAGCCAATCCATGTGTCTACAGTTCACCTGAAGACAGTTGTTTGAATGGGTCCTAAACGAGTTCGTGACGAAATCCTGGAGTCCCAAATGAGCGTCTTCGCTGTATGCTGCATGCACAATCATGCTTCGTGGAATGCACATGTTCCTTCACTGTCACTTCCACCACCGGATATCAAGACTATTGTCTTTGAAAATCAAATGCGTTCCAGGCCTGGCATATTAAGTCCTGAGATTTGCCGTCTTAAGTTGCTGTCCCATATTGTAAATGTGATCATATACAAAAATAAGATGGAAGACAACAGATTATAATATGTCAATAATACATGTAAAAGTATGACACCCACCCACACTCACACAGATAAACACTCACACTCAGACACATACACACATGTAATAATTTTTATATGTTTAGCCACCCTCCTGTTAACATACCTTTTATGTGTAGAAAGGTGACTTTCTTTGGGTCCTGGTGCAGGCTGAGTCAGATAGGAATGCGAGGCTGGCACTGTCCTTGCTTCTCCCCCACTTCTTTGCCTGCTTTCTCCCTGTATCTGGGACCAAGTGACAGGCACTCACTTCCTCCCAGAATCAGTGATATTAAAGTGGCCCGGTCGGACTGTTAAAGGGCCACTGCACCTGACCAGGCCCCTGTACAAAAATACCATTGGCTGCACCGGTGGTAGTTCCACCGCTGGTTCTGTCATTATGGATTTTTTTTTAAGCATATCCCTAGAGGAACTGGTTTGTAGCCCTAGGGATACGCACACCACTGGTTGGAAACCTTTGCCATAGGATGTCAAAGCGAGGAAGTTCTGTTGCTTGTTATTTTTCGAAAAAAATATTTGTAAAGTATTTGCCTTTCTAGCAACACAGGATTGACAAAGACAGCTGAATTGCTACACCGAACTGCATATATGTTCATCAATGTTCACTCCTTTAATAGCTGTCCAAAATACTTGAATCGCTGTAGCCTATCCATCGCAAGCAGTGGTGTCAGGCGTTGAATAACAGGGTAACCCCTCCCTCATGCCTGTGAGGTTTAAGATTTACTTACCTTTCAGCCCTCACTGTCTCTGTCCTGCCATTCTGCTTCATTGGCTGAGATCATAAAGACTGATGATGGCAGCCAATCCAATGTTTCCCATAAGGAAACATCGGGAGGCTAGTGCCCAGGCGCAGCAAAATGTTGTGCTAATCAAATGCTGCTCTACCAGAGAGAACTACGTTTTTTTTTTTTTACGAAGAACTAAGAGAACACAAAGGAACCTCTAGTAGCTGCTAGATGTATGTTAAACCTGCAATGTATACATTGTAGTTTCTATAAACGGTGATGTTTCATATTGTATGGTTAAAACTACAGAGCCATTGCAACCAGACCAATTAATTTCTCTCCAATAACAGTACAGAAGGATGTTAGCATGCAGTGTGCCAATGGATGTGGTGCTGACAGGCATTACATTGGAATGATTGAATGCCAACTGATAATCTTATATTAAGCAAACCTGATGCTTTATTTTGTCATAAACATAGGGGGACTAAATTCCTAACAATTCACATTTTAGTGGATAACTCTGTCTATTTTAGTAGGATTCATTTTCAAGGAAACTAAAATCGTTGTGATGCCACGAGCAGGGGCGGACTGACCAGTCGGGCACTTCGGACATGGTCCGAGGGCCCGGCTGGGAGGGGGGCCCGCCGCCAGAGCCGCCATCAGGGGGCCCGGCGGCAGGGCCGGATTGCCCCACCGCGGCCTCGGCATCTGTGCATGTAAGTGCCACCGGGTGGCCGGTCCGGTGGCACACTGAAGGGGCCGCGGTACATGCTGGAGCCGCCGGGCCGGGTGGCAGCCTCGCCGGTCCGGCGGCACTCCTGTCAGGCTGTCAGTAACGCTGAGGACGGAAGGAGGGGAGGAGCATGTCTCTCTCACATGCTCCTTTGCGGTTCCCACAATTCCCAGCACAGGATGTACGGCTCCAGCATGTACCCGGCCCCTTCAGTCTTCTCTTGGTAAATGGGAGGGGGAAAAATAAAACAGAGAGGGGGAAAAGATAGAGGCAGGGGAAGAAACAGACAGTGGGAAAATAGAGAGACAGGGGGAGGGGAAGGAAAGAGACAGAGAGGGGGGGAGAGAGTGACACAGGGAAAGGAGGGAGAAATAGACAGGGGGGAGAGTGAGACACAGGGGGAGAAAGAAGGGGAATAGAGAGATGGTGGAGGGGGGAGAAAGAGACAGAGGGGAAGAGAGATGTGGGGTAGGGAGAGACACAGGGAAAGGGGGGAGAAAGAGACAGGGGACGAGAGATGTGGGGTAGAGAGAGACACAGGGAAAGGGGGGAGAAAAAGACAGGGGAAGAGATATGTGGGGTAGAGAGAGACACAGGGAAAGGGGGAGAAAGAGACAGGGGACGAGAGATGTGGGGTAGAGAGAGCCACAGGGAAAGGGGGGAGAAAGAGACAGGGGACGAGAGATGTGGGGTAGAGAGAGACACAGGGAAAGGGGGAGAAAGAGACAGAGGGGACGAGAGATGTGGGGTAGAGAGAGACACAGGGAAAGGGGGAGAAAGAGAGAGGGGATGAGAGATGTGGGGTAGAGAGAGACACAGGGAAAGGGGGGGAGAAAGAGACAGAGGGGACGAGAGATGTGGGGTAGAGAGAGACACAGGGAAAGGGAGGAGAAAGAGACAGAGGGGACTAGAGATGTGGGGTAGAGAGAGACACAGGGAAAGGGGGGAGAAAGAGACAGAGGGGACGAGAGACACAGGGAGAAAGGAGAGAGACCCACAAGGGGAGGGGGAGAAAGAGGCAGAGGGGGAAGAGAGACTGGGAAGGAGAGGGGAGACATGGACACAGAGGAGCAGTGAGGGGGAGAAAGAAACATACAGAGGGACTGGGGGAGACAAAAAGGCACACAGTAGGGCTGTATATATAATTGGTGGATCGCCCCAGCCGATCTCTCTCCCCAGTCTGCAGGCACCGTGCGGGCAGCTGGCAGGGAGGGAAGAAGTGAGGACCCGGGAGCTTAGCCTGCAGCTTCTCTGGGTCCTTCTCACGCAAGCACAGAGCGTTGCCGCAGTTACCACGGCAACGCTCCGGCTCTCGCAAGAGTGAACTCTAGCCCTGGAGCTACGGGCTAGAGTTCACTCTCAACACTGCGACCACCAGGGATTCCTGGTGGTCGTAGTAGTGAGAGTGAACTCTAGCCCCATACAAACACTGCCCCCCCACACACACACCATACACATTCACTCACTGCCCCCCATACACACACACTGTCCCCACACACACCCTACACATTTACACACATTGCCTCACACACACACATACACAGACCCCCATACACAGCCTCCCATACTAACATTGCCACACACACCCTATATGTTCACACACACACACACACTGCACCCCTCACACATTGCACCACTGCTCCTATACCCTACTACAGCCCCATATCCCAGCAGACCCCAGGTAAGTTTTCAAACTGTTCTTAAACGGTTTGACTACTTACTCTGGGAGGGGGTCCTGGCCCTCCTGGCACCATAACCACTACACAGAGCAGCAGTGGTTATTGTGCATGGATTATTTCTTTAAATAATCTACAAGTGCCCCCGTAGCCAGCCAGCCAGCCCACAAGCCAACCAAGCCACCAGTTAGCCAGCCCACAGGCCAGCCAGGCCAGCAGCCAGCCACAGGCCAGTAGCCAGCCCACAGACTTACAACAAGCCACAGGCTTACAGCCAGCAAGCCCACAGCCTGCCGGCAGTAGCCAGCAAGCCCACAGCCTGCCGGCAGTAGCCAGCAAGCCCACAGCCTGCCGGCAGTAGCCAGCAAGCCCACAGCCTGCCGGCAGTAGCCAGCAAGGCCACAGCCTGCCAGCCGCAGCCAGCAAGCCCACAGCCTTCCAGCAACAGTAATTAAGGTAGGAGGAGCCAACTTGGCCTAGGTATCAGCAAGCTATGTTGTGTTGCTATATTGTAAATAGGAACCAGAGTGTTGGAGAGACCCCCCTCCAGGCCCCCATTAGACTCCATTGTAGTCTCTAATGGGGCTCGAGTAGATTCTTTCTAACACTCTCTAAATAACACTGAGATAGCCTCTGCTAGAAAGACCCCCCCTCCATGGCCCATTAGCCCTCAATTGTAGTCTCTACTGGGGCCTTGAGGGGATTATTGCACTTTTGTTCCTTGTGTCTAAAGATTGTGTAGGGTGTGGCTGGAGGCGGGACAAGGGTGGGGCTTGCTACGGAGCATGGGTGGGGCCTGTAAGGGGGCCCTTGATTTATTTTGCCCGTGGGCCCTGAGGGTTCTCAGTCCGCCCCTGGCCACGAGTTTTAGTTTCAAGGCTGCTCCAAATGCTGCTGTATGTAGTACTAACTCTCTTCAGCCAATAGATGGCTGCAGTGGCACCTTTTAAACCATTTCAGCTTAAGCTTCAAATATAAAATCTCATTAACATTGGTCTCGTGGGACACACAACATACCTACTTCCTAGATGCAAAAACTTTTTAGCTCTGCAAGTAATCTAGTTTAGTTAAATGTGGAATTGGTAAAGTACATTGTAAATCCATTCTTAGCTAACTGTGATTTAATACCATGCTTTGGGACAACATGGTGCCACAGAGGGTCATAACTGCAGATTAAGGGTGTTGAGCTGATATTCGTGTATACTTAAATATTTGGAGGAGGGTGAAAGTAAGATTATAAATGCAATGGAAGGAACTTGAAACAGAGGCAGGGCTATGATGAAACAGGTTAGGGTGAGGCTAAATGACTAGGTCACGCTGACTCAAATGATTTACACAAGTACTAAACCACAAATGTTTCAGAATGATATGCACCTGACTTGCTTCCTTTGAATAGGTAATTATGTATTTTGTGTTAGCATTTGTGAGATTTTTTTTGGGGGGGAGGGGGGAATGGGGGGTTTATCGTTGTAAATGATTCCTGGCTTACTTTAAAAATGTAAATTTAGAGGAAAATGTAAATTTAGAGGAAAATGTAAATTTTGCTGTAAACATAGCATTTTCAGAGAAACTGATATGTTTACATTTTGGTTAACCCAGCCTCTAGTGGCTGTCTCATTGACAGCCGCTAGAGGCGCTTCCGCGCTTCTCACTGTGATTTTCACAGTGAGAAGACACCAGCGTCCATAGGAAAGCATTCAGAATGCTTTCCTATGGACTGGCTGAATGCGCGCGTGGCTCTTGCCGCGCATGTGCATTCAGCCGATGACGGCGAAAAGGAGGAGGAGAGTTCCCCGCGCCAAGGGAGCCCGGCGGGGGAAAAAGGTAAGGGATTAACCCCTTCCACCCCCTAGAGCCCCGAGAGCCATTAGGGGGTGACAACCATGACGGTTGTCACGGGCCCGGCGGCCCTGGGGGCCCGTACTGCTCTGGCAGTCCTGGGCCCCACTTTCCCTCTCTGCACACATAGATAGCAAATATCGCGATCTATGTGTGCAGCTGCGGGCCCCCCGGCTCCCTGTTACCGCAGTGGGGGCCCAGGCAGCACACAGCCTCTTCTCTTCTCTCTTCTAATAACTCTCGCGAGACCCGGTTGCCATGGCAACGCTCTGCGGGTCTCGCGAGAGTTATTGGAAGAGAGGAGAAGAGAAGCTGTGTGCTGCCTGGGCCCCCTCTGCGGTAACAGGGAGCCGGGGGGCCCCCCCACCGGACCACCAGGGATGGAATCTCCCCCCTCCCTGGACAAAGGTAAGAAGCAGGGAGGGGGGAGAAACATTTAATTATTTTTTTTACATTTTTTTATAATTGTCATTGTCAGCGGACTAGGTAGGCTGTGGGCGGCCCGGGAGGGGGAGGGGGCAGACCTTGTGCTTTGTCAGGGGCCCCAAAATTTCTGATGGCAGCCCTGCCCGCGGGAGTGGGACCCAGAGGGTGGGGGGGACCTAGAGACCCTATAGTGCCAGGAAAACGAGTATGTTTTCCTGCCACTATAGTGGTCCTTTAAAAGAAAAACAACATGCCATCATAAATATGTCCTAATTTTAGAGCACTTAAAAGACACTGTAGGCACTGTATCAGCGTCAGCCCCTGGAGCCATCAATTCATGCAGCATTAACGTTGTTGTGTAGAATTCTAAATGAGATTCCCCAGCAGTCCATCCCCTCTGTGCTGCTTTGGCTAATGTGGCAGTATTAGCCTGAGTAGCAATGGGCATCTGTGATTGGTTGACAGTGTTAGCTGACTGTTTTTAGCCTATCAGCGCATCAGTTGACGATATGAAGGGTATGACTACAAGGAAGTGTGTAATCTCTGCCTTAGCCACACCCCCTAAAGGGGCCGGAATAAGGGTTTCCAGGGACCCTTATTTAGTGTTAAACTGCTCTAAAATTGTTTAACACTGAATAGAGGGACAGTGCCAGGGGACTCCAGGCACCATAAGAAATTCAACGAGATGAAATGGTAATAGTGAAAACAGTGTCCCTTTAAAAATAATGGCAGGTAAACACTGCATAAACTGCTCTTAAAAACTCAATTAAAAAGTGGTGTATATTGAAAAAAAAATGTGAATAGAAAGCAAGAAAAGAAAGAAACATACCTTTGAATAATAAACATACCAAACGAAATACTACATAATCAAGAAAAGAAAAAGGGAGAGAAATTTAAAAAATCCCAAAACAAAAGCATCTGGACACGTTGTGAGTCTACCCAGACACTGCTGAGGTTTTTGAGAGAGTATTTCAAACTTTGGAATGTGGGTCAGAATTTGACATAGTGAGGCAAGAAATTCCAGAGGACAGTTGCAAAACAGGATAAGTCCTGTGCAGAACAGGGAGGACAGGTCTAACAATATTTGGACACAAGATATATAGAGTGGCAGAGTTAGTTATGACCATGTGGGCCTCAGATTCCATTCCAGAACTCATGGGAATCAGTGGAGGATCTGCCAGATTGGAAAAGGGGGAGGGGGGGCAGATGACTCAAAGAGTGATGTAGAGGAGTCTAGCAAAGGTTGTCTTAGAGATTTGAGGTAGATGGGACATTACTAGGAAATGTGTAATTAAAATTTCCCTAGGATGCCTTGGTAAGATAAAAGGTTGGGATTTGTGTGTTGGGGATTGCTGAGGATTTTATTTTCTGATTGGAAACAACTAGGAAAAATCCCAAGGTACTGCAGTAGGGGTGGAACTACTGACTGTGCAGTTGCATTAGGCCCCAAATGGGAACCTATATTTTACTGGCTGGGGTTTTGAGGCTCTGTGCCTCAGCTGCACTATTGACTCAGAGTTTGAGCAGACCAGGAGTATACTGTATACTATAGGGGAGGGCATGTCCACACAGAGAAAGGGGTGATCCCAAGAGGAGGTGCAGTTACGTAGTGTTAGTACAGTGTGAAGACAAGGTAGAATGTGTGAGGGAAAAGGATAGATAATGAGGTAATGAGATAAACCTTACCCTCTAATAGGTGAGACATGAAATACTTCATTCTCTGATTGGACCATGTAGATTAATTAGGTTTTAGATGAGCAAAGAAGCTGTTTAAAAGTGTTGTCTTTCTATTGAAGAATGTTGCACCTATTTGTGCAATCTATGTACATACAGAAATGAAAATGCACTCACAGTGAGGACTTCCTGCAACAAGCCCAAAATATACTACCCACACATACACAATAGTAGAAAGGACTGTGATTTATTGGAGAAGAAAAATCACAATGTTTTGGCTCACATAGGATAGCTAGATAAAGGCTCCTATGTGAACCAATATGTTGTGATTTTTCTAAGGACCCAGTGGTCCAAAACATGTAAGGAAGAATTGTTTACCTCTGTTTTCCCCTGTTTGTTGTATCCTTGTGGGAAAAAAAACTTTTCTTATGGGGTTCACATTCAACTGTAGGTCATAATAGAATGGCACAATCCTAAAACAAAACATGGCAACGAAGAAAAAAAAAACCAATGAAATGACCCCTGTTCAAAAGTCTGCATACCCTTAGTTCTTAATACTGTGTATTGTCTCCTTTAGCATCAATGACAGCGAGCAGTCTTTTGTAATAGTTGTCTATAAGGCCCTTAATTCTTGCAATTCTTCCTCTTTCAAAATGCCTCCAGTTCATGCAAAGTCTTTGGTTGTCTTGCATGACCCCCACGTTTCAGATCGCACCAGTGTGGCTAGATGATATTAAGGTCAGGAGACTGTGATGGCCACTCCAGAACCTTCACCTTTTTCTGCTGTAACCACTGGAGGGTCAACTTGGCCTTGTGCTTATGGTCATTGTCATGCTGGAAAGTCCAAGAGGGTCCCATGAGCAGCCTTCGTGCAGAAGAATGCAAATTGTCTGCAAGTATTTTCTGATAACATGCTGCATTCATCTTGCCATCAATTTCTACAAGATTCCCCATGCCTTTAGAGGTCACACCCCCCCAAAATATCAGTGAGCCACCACCATGTTTCACAGTGGGATGGTATTCTTTTCACTTATATGTCTGGTTGACCACTCTCTAAACATAGCGCTTATGGTTGTGACCATAAAGCTCTATTTTGGTCTCATCACTCCAAATTACAGTGTGCCAGAAGCTGTGAGGCATGTCAAGGTGTTGTAGGGCATATTGTAATCGGGCATTTTGTGGCATTGGGCAGTTAAGGCTTCTTTCTGGCAACTTCATTTTTGTTCAAGTATTGTCGTATTGTGCTCCTTGAAACTACCACACTGTCTTTTCCCAGAGCAGCCTGTATTTCTCCTGAGGTTACCTGTAGGTTTTTCTTTGTATTCCAAACAATTCTTCTGGCAGTTGTGGCTGAAATCTTTCTTAGTCTACCTGACTTTGGCTTGGTATCAAGAGATTCCCGAATTTTCCACTTCTTAGTAAGTGATTGAACAGTACTGACTGGCATTTTCAAGACTCTGGATATCTTTTTATATTCTTTTCCATTTTTATAAAGTTTCATTACCTTGTCACGCAGGTCTCTTGACAGTTCTTTTCTGCTCCCCATGGCTCAGTATCTAGCCTGCTCAGTGCATCCACATGAGAACTAACTGACTCCATGACTATTTATACACAGAGACTAATTGCAATTTAAAAGTCACCTTGTGTGTCTGTAACAAGGCCAAACATTCAAGGGTATGTAAACTTTTGATCAGGGTATGTAAACTTTTGATCAAATTTGGGTGATTTCTGTTATCATTGTAATTTAAAAAGGAGCCAAACAACTATGTGATAATAAATGGCTTCATATAATCCCTATCCTTCAATAAAATTAAAAATATTTGCATGATCAGTCATATTTTCAAAATCAATGCCAAAATTTCACAATTTCTGCCAGGGTAAGCAAACTTTGGGGTCCAACTATATTAATATATTGGAGGTGATGAGGAACAGGAAAACATTCGGCATTCCGCACAGCTTCAGTCCTTCTTGGAATGCTATCATGTGGCAAGTGGGCTATTTTACCACTAATGCTCCACTCCTTCAAGAGATAGAGGAGGTGGAAAATGATTTCTTATAGTGAACTCCTTAACCTCCCATTTTAAATTGATGGTTAGATTGGTAAAATGTGAAGGCCATTGAAGATCTATGTTTATCTTTATCTAGGTCCTTATAAAAGCCCTCTTGAGTTTCTTTATCTTTGTTTTTCAGAGCATCATTATTCAAGAGTACATCTGGTGCTATAAAAGGATCTTGTGTTTCTCAGCCATTCCAGGTTCTGTAGCGCAATCAACAAACCGAACGACACTCAAGAGATAGCTAACATATCATTATGGCTCAAGTTTACTAGTTGGCAGCAGATATTATGGGTTGCAGGTATCCTTTGGTTTTCTGCATACATAAACCTGAACAAATAGAAACTGTTGAAAAGATTTATTATACCATATTAATTTTATTTTTAGTGGTCCACCTTTTGTATTCCTTACATCATGTTGCAAGTATTCAATTCAAGTGTTTTGAAGCTAAAAGCAATCCGTCTCTAAGAATATCCATGTTCTAAGTTACTTTTGTCAATCTCACAATTTGTCTTATTGACTTGAATTTTGTCTTATGCTTGAATTACTTTTGAGACACTTTTTTTTAAAAAAATTATGATTTGGTTTGCGAATTAAGTTATCCAGTTTTTATCCTCAGCGGAACTCTATTTCTTGCTTTTAAAACTCTCACAGCAACATGCACTTTCAGACCTTTTATTAGCTGTCATCTTATGGTATTTGGTAATCAACCAAATGGCAAAACTTTGCAATAGCTTATGATATTGTGAGTTTATGAATTCTATGTTACAGAACAGTTAACAATATATAAATCTGCCACTTACAAGTGGGTGCCAAAGAGTCGCTAAACAAAATACTTCTAAAAGGGCTTAACCCTGTAATTCAAGTATACAGAAAAATCGCTGAAAATGACCAGGGAACAAGAAGGAGGGATCCAAAAATATATATTAAAAAAAAAAAAACAACAAACAAAAACTTTATCAAGTATAAAAATTTTAATAAAAGTGAAATATTGCACAACTCAATAATTCAGAAAAATAGGCTCACCAATCCTAATAAGGCAAATAAGAGAAGCTGGGAGCTAACTGGATACATTTATATAAATACAGATACAGAATATCACTAGCTCACAGCTAAATGGATAGCAAGTGTACAGTGCATTAATTGTCTGCCATTCTTTCGATATATCTTTGGATCAAAGTTCCTCCTCCATAAACTAGTACTTTATCCAACTGCTAAAAGGTACTAGCCACTAAAAAGCAAAACTGGAAAAACAAGTCCCTAAATCACCTTGGCTAGTTGGGAGCAGCGTCTCAGGCCTTCCATAGCAGAAGGCTCACCCTTAGCTAGGTCAGCGGTGTAGTGCTGCTCTTTGTCCACAAATACAATAGGCATATGCATGGGAAAAAATTTCGTTTCGGTTCGGCATTCCGAAATTCGGGACTTCGGCACTTCGGAACTTCGGCAACTTCGGAACGTCTCTTGCAGCCGCTTGGTAGATAACTCCCTAATTCCCACGGTATTAGGGAGTTATCTACCAAAAGGCTGAAAGACCTAAATTGATCTTTCAGCCAAATTTACTAATACTAAGTAAAAATTAATTAGTATTAGTAAATTGTGCCCCTACTCGCTATACCGCGAGTAGGGGCATGTCTATTAAACAATGAGCAGCCAGTGTCTAAAAATAAAAAAATGGGTCCCCCCAACCGAGCCCCCACCCGCGACGCACGAGTGAGGGCTTTTAAACTAAAGGGGGCTATAGCCCCCCCCCGGCCCCCACCCCTGAGCGGCGGGTGGGGGCCCTAAAGTAAAATAATGGGGGGACACCTATTGTCCTCCCCCCGGCCCCCACCCCTGAGCGGCGGGTGGGGGCCCTAAATCAGAATAAGGGGGGGGACCTAATGTCCTCCCCCCGGCCCCCACCCCTGAGCGGTGGGTGGGGGTCCTAAATTAGAATGGGGAGGAACTAATGTCCTCCCCCCTGGCCCCCACCCCTGAGTGGTGGGTGGGGGCCCTAAAAACTAATTAGGGGGGGTACCTAATGTCCTCCCCCCCGGCCCCCACCCCTGAGCAGTGGGTTGGGGTGCTAAATTAGAATGAGGGGGGAGGACCTAATATCCTCCCCCCTGAGCGGTGGGTGGGGGCCCTAAAATACTAATTGGGGGGGACCTAATGTCCTCCCCCCTGGCCCCCACCCCTGAGCGGTGGGTGGGGGCCCTAAATAAAAAAAAAAAACCTCGCCCGGGTGACTAGGGGTCCTCAAACCCCTAGTCACCCTCCTCCCCCCAAAAATTAACCCCTACCTACCCCCTCACCCTAAAAATAATGAGGGGGGACCATTTAACTAAGTACCTGGGGAAAAAAACAAAAACTTACCATTTGATGTTTTCTTTCTTGTAAAATCTTATTTTTTCAGCCCCAAAAAAGGCCAAATAAAAAGCCATAATAACCGACGCACTTAAAAAAAAATTAATTAAAAAAACAAGCGCAAAAAAAAAATAATCCTTCTTCACCCATGGAGGGCTCCGCACAGACTGAGCCCTGCAGGGCGGGGCAAGGCTTATAAAGCCTTGCCCCACCCTGCAATTAGGCACAGAGCACTCTGATTGGTGGGTTTAAGCCATCCAATCAGAGTGCTCTGACAGGTAAATGAAGAGACTGATAGATAGGGCCCTACATTTACCTGTCACAGCACTCTGATTGGTTGGTTTGAAATCCACCAATCAGAGTGCTCTGTGTCATTTTACACAGCGTGGGAAAGTTCTTAGGAATTTTCCCACGCTGTGTAATTTGACTCATAACTCTCTGCGCGGAGCCCTCCATTGGTGAAGAAGGATTTTTTTTTGGCGCGCGTTTTTTTTTTTTAAGTGCGTCGGTTATTATGGCTTTTTATTTGGCTTTTTTTTTAGCTGAAAAAAGATGATTTTAGAAGAAAGAAAGAACATCAAATGGTAAGTTTTTTTTTTTCAGGTACTTAGTTAAATGGTCCCCCCTCATTATTTTTAGGGTAAGGGGGGTAAGGTAGGGGTTAATTTTTTGGGGGAGGGGGGTGACTAGGGGTTTGGGGACCCCTAGTCACCCTGGGGAAGGGGGGGTTATTTTTTTATTTAGGGCCCCCACCCACCGCTCAGAGGTGGGGGCCAGGGGTGGAGGACATTACGTCCTCCCCCCTCATTCTAATTTAGGGTCCCCACCCACTGCTCAGGGGTGGGGGCCAGGGGGGAGGACATTAGGTCCCCCCCCTAATTAGTATTTTAGGGCCCCCATCCACCGCTCAGGGGTGTTGTAGTGTAACACCCATGGAATTCCAAGAATAGTAGTTCTGGAGTGTGGGTTAGAAGGTAAATAGAACTGTAATAGTTTCCAAAGCAAATATATAATATAATAATATACAGGATACTTACACCATATATGTGCACCTTCAAACAGTGTATGAAAATTGACTCTGTCTCTGTGGTCTCTTCCCTGCCCTCGCTTTATTCCTTGTACAGAAAAAGGGAAGACCATAGAGACTAACCGTTGGTTTTCAAACACTGTTTGACCCAAGTATATGGCTGAAAGATTTTCTGTCATATACTAAAGGTAGGGATGAGTTTAACCACCTTTTTCTTTACATGTATGAAGTTTAAAAATGCATGTATTTCCTTTTAAAACTTGATGAAAGGATTATTATATAACAAAATTGTTTTGAGATAACAGATGTCCTTTAACTCCAGAACAATGCAATTGATTCAATGCCAGAAAGCCAGGCACATATCACACCTCCTGGCACATCTTCATTTCATAAGTCTATGGTGAAAACACTGAAACTTTCCCACCTTTCAATGTCTGCCCAGTGGAACTGCACTCCCCTGTCATCTAATGCAGTGTTTCCCAACCCAGTCCTCAAGGCACACCTACCAGTCCAGGATTTAAGGATTACCCAGTTTTGTCTAAGGTGTTTTTTCTTTTTTTTTCTAAAAACACCTTAGACAAAACTGGGTAATCCTTAAATCCTGGACTGGTAGGTGTGCCTTGAGGACTGCGTTGGGAAACACTGATCTAATGACAACTAAACAGAAACCATATGGTATGTGGAGGAGCTCGAAGGCCAGCCTCCCATCTAGAAACAATTGACCCTCTGTTATGGACTCAGCGGATACTGTGGCTAACCATCTGGTTTGGCATGGATTGGACACTTTATATTTATGTGGTTGGACTTAATTTAAATGTATTGAATGCCCATTTTATGTGTACCTTCCTCCCCCACCTGTAACTTGTTGCTTTTCCAGTTGGGTGTTGCCCCATTGTTCCAGGAGAGCTTTTCCAGATTAATTTAAATTGGCTTCTCTGCCACTGCCACTGCCTAAAGTCTCCCATAGCGTCTACAGTGCTCGTCATTGCCTGTCCCCACCCTTCCTTGCAAACATTGTGCTCCATTTGGTAATTTAAATTCTTTATTTTTGAAAGTGCATATAGAAATACAAGTTTCAGTATTGCAAGATAGAGTGCACTTTGTTTTTTGTTGATTAGAGATTTGTAAGGTAAACATGTATTTGCATAACAAGACATAAGGAACAATCAGGTTTTATGCATGAACTGTAACAATGGTGCTTGAGGTCTTAGCATTATATTTAAAGATGTGTTGCTAGCTGTCTACATAGTTACAAAAGCTAGGGTCTTTATGGGTTAACTCTGAGGGAGCCGTAAGTGGCAGAAATCAAACAGTGGGTCCAGGGTAAACTTATGGGTCTGTATACCGTGTATGTGTTTCGTTCCTCGGCTTCTGCGTGTTAGACTCTCCGCATGTAGAGGAGGCAACGCAAGGAGCCGAACGGGTCAAGCCCGTTTGGTATGCATGCAAGAACCGAGGTGCATCCTGCTGCAAATGCAGGCGGTCACATCGAGTGGGCGCTGTTTCTCATGGGCTGTTGGTTACCAGGGCAACGTCACACTATCATGAGACATTCAAAAATGAGCATATACAGGCATAAAGGAATGTTAGGAGCAATCAGGTTAAGTATGCCAGCCAGGACAGTGTTGCTGAAGGTCGTCGTTATGTGGGTTCGGTGTGTTAGGATTGTCGGGTAGTGTCGTTGTCGTGTGATTGCCTCTGGGTCCCCTCCCCATCGACCAAGGGAGGGCTCTTAGTGTGCCCATAGATGGGGTCATTTAATAGAGCGTGGTCAGTGCCTGTTAAGTGGTTTGTTACGTGCAGCTAGTTGTCTGCAGTTTTAAGTGGTGGGTAAGTACTGTTCTCAACTGGTATAGTGAGTCCGTCTGGGCTACGATGTGCTTGCCGGCTTGAGCCCGGCTATGGGCAGCGGGCTTGATATCTTGTGCCTTGGTATGCTATTTGGGGGATACGGGGGTGTCCCGATGTTGTGTTGCTGTGTGTCCTTTCCCTCCCCTTGCATCTGCGTTGACTAACATCATAAATATTACCATATATACATAAATGAGATTCAAAAAGAGGAATGAAAAATGAAAATAGTCACCACCGACAAGAGCATTCGACAAGTGAGGAACAATATGTTAAAACGGTAAAACGGTAGAGGGGCAGCGATGAGTTGCTTTTATAGCTAGTCTGTCTCTATGCAAAGTTTACGTTAACAAGGATGAGTCATCAAGGATAAGGGCAGAGGACAAAAAGAGTCAGGTCCCAGTGGGCCACAAGGTAGGCACTGGAGGTCTCATGCTGTCCGTGCAGTACCTGGGCGAGATGCGGGGCTGCCCACTTATTCACGGGGGTTGTTCTCCTTCCGTCGGACCATTCTGTGGAGTCTTGCGGGCTCTGTCCCGGGTCACCCCTCTTGGTGTCAGGGTCAAGTCGTTGGCAGCTTCAGCTGCTCCTTGTGTTGGCAGCGCCGTAGGAGGTAGCTGCAGCGTGTTGAGGAGCTTCGCAGGGTCCTCTCCTGCAGACAGGATCAGCACTGATTCTCCGTGGGGCACTACCAAGGTTCCGGACGCTCCCCACCTGTATCTGATGTTGTGGTCTCGCAGTGTTCTGGTGACCGGTTAGAACCGGCGCCGTTCTGCAAATACTGCAAAAGGTAAGTCTTCGAATATTTTTATCTGGCAGTTGTCTACAGTCACTGATGCTTGGCTTCTGGATCGGGTTAGGATGGCCATCTTGACCGCGATGTCTCTTGTCACCACTATTGTGTCTCGTGGTGCGTCAGCTGGGGCGGTAGGAGCCCTCCGGACCCTGAATGCCGTTATCAGAGGAGGTGCCTTGTCGTTCCCCCGCACGCCGAGAGCCCTGGCAACCTTATTAGTGAAGTCCATTATGGCCTCTGAGTTCACAGTCTCCGGTATCTCTCGCATCCGCACATTTCTCTTGCGGTGCCTGGTCTCGAGAGCGGTGACTGTCCTGGTCAGGTTCCGAACCTGTTGGGCCATAGTTTCCAGCTGTGCTTGGGTCCCAAGGTGCCGGTTGTCTCTTTCTCCTTCTCTGATTTCTACCTCGTCTATACGGCGACTCAGTGCGCCAACCTCTGCCTGCACTCCGGTTAGGTCTGTTTTCCACACTACTCGGAGGTCCAGGAGCAGCCTCTTAATGTCCCCTTTAGTGGCTGGGGATGTGTCGGCGTCCGAGTCTGCCCTGTGGTGCACTCCGCTAGTCGCCTGTGAGGCCACGGATCCGTCTTCCCCCTTGGAGTCTTCCGAAATGCTGGAGTCTCGTGGCCTGCTGGGGGCCATCTTGGATTGGGCCTGAGGCCTCGGCCCGTCGAAGGATCTTCAGATATCAGGTTGGTAAAGGCTTTCTGAGTAGGCTGATTTGCGATTTTTGCGCCCCATCTCGATTGTGGAGCACAATTCGGCTCCTGTTTTTGGCCGTTTTCGTGGCTTTTTATCTGTAATTAAAGTCTATGGAGCCGGAGCTCTGCAGGAACGCGTCTGGTCGGTTGCTCCGCTGGCCACGACCCCCTCCATTTGGTAATTTAAACATGTTTGTATTATTGGTTGCTCTCCCAAATTCTGTTACTGTCTGATTGTTATGCTTTGCCTTTACTTTGTGTTTTCCTATATTAACCAATGTCTTTTCCCTTTATTATGTTGTGTTTCATGTTTGGGGAGAGGTATTAAAGAGCTATTCAATGATTCATCAAGTGACCAGCTGGGCTTATGAGAGTGGAAAAGAGCTAGAAGACATCCCGGAGGTTGCTTCACAGAGTCCTTGCAGACAGAGAGAAGGGACAAATGCTATAGCATGTTACAGCCTGGTCCTCAAGCCGAAGACTAGTCACCCTGTTCCTGTTACAAGATGGAAAGTTGATTTGGGACATGACAGCGTGTATAATTACATTTTACCTATATGTTTAGTATTGATTTAGCACATGGGTATTATAAGGTTTGTTAAACTAAAGTACATCGGAGTTACGGATGTGTCTGTAACAAGTTGTGCATGTACATATAACTTTAATGGTTACTAAACTGCCTCGCCAAACCTACAGATACCCTTGTCATGTAGACACACATCAACGTACTGCCTCCTCTCCCCTGAATCTTTGCAAAACTTGTATACCTCAATCTCACTTCATTACTTTAAAACAACATTCTAGCATCATTGCTAGAGAAGGTTGCTATCACAATGTTGTACAACTTCCCTCTTTACATTCCCAGCAATGGTACTGTAAAAAACCCCAAACCACTTTTAAATATGTTTCTGCAATGCTGTAGAAATCACACTCAAACAAGCGTCTATTGCAAGTGCATGTAATTGTTATACCCCTCTGCTCTTCTACTCTTGGATCACATATAACCCATATCTCAGATCCCTAAATGATTTTACCCTCTTTACTCCATTTTTACACCCTCGTCTCCTGCTGGCATCTCTTTTTTCCTATCAACTTCATAGCTCAAGACCTGGCCATTTACCTTAACTTTAACCAAAATCCTTCCGCTTTAAGTAATGAATATATAATTATTTGTAATTCAGATGTTAAGCAACTACTTACCACCTCGCCTGATCCGCATGTAGCCATTATGTCCAGTCACTTGATGTAACACTATATAGCGTTGTCGGGCATCTAGTAACCGTGCTTTTATGTGGAATTAACACAGTAAAGCTGACCATGCAGCTAATTTTCGTTCAAGTATCATCGTATTGTGCTCCTTGAAACAACCACACCGTCTTTTTCCAGAGCAGTCTGTATTTCTCCTGTGGTTGCCTGTGGGTTTTTCTTTGTATCACGAACAATCTTTTTTAGTCTACCTGACCTTGGCTTGGTATCAAGAGATCCCAGAATTTTCCACTCAATACTGACTGGCACTTTCAAGGCTTTGGATATATTTTTACAATATACAATATAGCCCTATAACCTACCAATGTCATGCCCCCTTCTATTCTGATTTGCTCTGAGAGAGAGCTTCCACAAGCGAACTTCACAGCGCCCATTACACTTACATGCAGACTTTATTGCCAAGCATGCCAAAACAGAGCGATGGTTTGTTTCTATATTCCTCTTGCAAAGCATGAGATGTGTTAGCTAGATGAATAAATACAGTTGTTTTCAAAAGTTTGCATACCCTGGCAGAAATTGTGAAATGTTGGCATTGATGTTTGAAAATATGACTGATAATGCAAAAAAAAACCCATATTTTATTGAAGAATAGTGATCATATGAAGCCATTTATATCACATAGTTATCTGGCTCTTTTTTTAAAAGTAATAATGATAACAGAAATCACCAAAATGGCCCTGATTCAAAGTTTACATACCCTTGAATGTTTGACCTTGCTACAGACACACAAGGTGACCCACGCTGGTTAAAATGGCAGTTAAAGGTTAATTTCCCATACCTTTGGCTTTTTTAAATTGCAATTAGTGTCTGTGTAAAAATAGTCAATGAGTTTGTTAGCTCTCATGTGGATGCACTGAGCAGGCTAGATACTGAGTCATGGGGAGCAGAAAATAACTGTCAAAAGACCTGTGTAACAAGGTAATGGAACTTTATAAAGATGGAAAAGAATATAAAAATATATCCAAAGCCTTGAAAGTGCCAGTCAGTATTGAGTGGAAAATTCTGGGATCTCTTGATACCAAGCCAAGGTCAGGTAGACCAAAAAAGATTTCAGCCATAAATGTCAGAAGAATTGTTCATGATACAAAGAAAAACCCACAGGCAACCACAGGAGAAATACAGACTGCTCTGGAAAAAGACGGTGTGGTTGTTTCAAGGAGCACAATACGATGATACTTGAACGAAAATTAGCTGCATGGTCATGTTGCCAGAAAGGATCCTTTACTGTGTTAATTCCACATAAAAGCACGGTTACTAGATGCCCGACAACACCTTGACATGCCTCACAACTTCTGACACACTGTAATTTAGAGTGACGAGACCAAAAATAGAGCTTTATGGTCACAACCATAAGCGCTATGTTTGGAGAGGAATCAACAAGGCCTTCCCCACTCTAAAGCATGGTGATGGCTCACTGATGTTTTGGTGGGTTGTGAACGCTAAAGGCACAGGGAACCTTGTCAAAATTTATGGCAAGATGAATGCAGCATGTTATCAGAATATACTGGCAGACAATTTGTATTCTTCTGCACGAAGGCTGCGCATGGGACGCTCTTGGATTTTCCAACTTGACAATGACCCTAGGCACAAGGCCAAGTTGACCCTCTAGTGGTTACAGAAGAAAAAGATGAACGTCCTGGACAGGCCATCACAGTCTACTGACATTAATATCATAGAGCAGTGTTCCCCAACCCCCGGACCGCGGACCGGTACCGGTCCGTGGATCAAACGGTACCGGGCCGCCCAGGGGTGTGCGAGCCTGCCGGCTCATGCAGGGCTGGCATTGCCCAAGTGCCAGCCCTGCAATGTGCCTGCGGACCGGAGGGGAGATCAGAGATCTCCCTCCCCGGTCCGCAGGCACTGTGCTGACAGCCGGCAGGGGAAGGAGTGAGAGAGGACCCGGGAGCTCTTACCTGCAGCTCCTCCGGGTCCTCCTCTCGCGAGATTTGGAGCGTTGCCGCGGTAACCACGGCAACGCTCCAAATCTCGCGAGAGTGAACTCTAGCCCTGTAACTGGGCTAGAGTTCATCTCACCACCGCTGGGACCACCAGGGATTCCCCACCGGACCACCAGGGATTCCCCACCGGACCACCAGGGACTAAGAAATGTCCCCCCTCCTCCCAGTAAAGGTAAGAAGGGAGGGGGGACATGAATATATTAATTTTAATTAAATAGATTAAAAAAAGCCTCCCTACCCTCCTTACCCCCCATACACACACTGCCCCACAAACACTGCCCCATACACACACTACACACACTGCCCCACAAACACTGCCCCATACACACACTACACACACTGCCCCACAAACACTGCCCCATACACACACTACACACACTGCCCCACAAACACTGCCCCATACACACACTACACACACTGCCCCACAAACACTGCCCCATACACACACTACACACACAGCCCCACAAACACTGCCCCAATACACACACTACACACACTGCCCCGCAAACACTGCCCACACTGCCCCCATACACACACTACACACACTGCCCCACAAACACTGCCGCATACACACACTGCCCCATACACACACTACACACATTGCCCCATACACACACTGCCCCACAAACACTGCCCCCATACACACACTGCCCCACAAACACTGCCCCCCATACACACACCGCAACTCTCACACACACTGCCACCCTCACACACACTGCCACCCTCACACACACTGCCACCCTCACACACACTGCCACCCTCACATACACTGCCACCCTCACATACACACTGCACCGCTCACACACACATACACACAATTTTGAGTCTATTTCTTTATGTGACTGTGTTTGTGATTTTCTGACTATGTATGTGTTTGCGTGTTTTTTTTAATATATGTGACTGTTTTTTTTTTTGTCTTATTAAATCAAAACAAGCGGGCCACGGAAAAATTATCAAACGTTTACCGGTCCGCGGCGATAAAAAGGTTGGGGAGCACTGTCATAGAGCAACTCTGGGGAGATTTTAAAGGTGCTGTTCATGCAAGACGACCAAAGACTTTGCATGACCTGGAGGCATGTTGCCAAGACAAATGGGCAGCTATACCACCTGCAAGAATTAGGGGCCTCATAGACAACTATTACAAAAGACTGCATGCTGTCATTGATGCTGAAGGGGGCAATACACTGTATTAAGACTTTTGAAGAGGGGTCATTTCCTTTTTTTCATTTGTTGCCATGTTCTGTTTTATGATTGTGACATTCTGTTATAACCTACAGTTGAATATGAATAAGAAATAAAAGAAATGTGTTTTGCCTGCTCACTTATGTTTTCTTTAAAAATTGTACATTTCTCCAAGGGTATGCAAACTTTTGAGCACAACTGTATATAATTATGTAGCTTCTTTTAATTGTCCACCACTAGTACATTTCTAGAAGTTGGAGCTGTCTCATTTGCTGACTTAATAGGTAAAAATTTAAGATGTAATTTATTAAAGGGACACTCCAAGCATGAAAACAACTGAAATTAAGTTGTTATGGTGCGAGTAAGTCTCTGTCTTCTCCTTACCTGAACGGGATAAACCGATAATGAACAGTTTAACTTAAAATCTTCAATCTAGCACCTAATCATGCAAATTGAGCTTCCGCTTAGTGTTCTAGTGTTCTTTCAGGAAGCCTCAGACAGTGTTTCTAAGCCTATCAGTAGGTCCACATTGAGAAAAGAGAGTGGAAAAAGGTTTGTATGCTTTTCACTCTCTTTTCTCAATGGGGAGCTATCAGCAGCGCTTAGTGTCCTGCAAAATATATTAATTGTATGTATTTTGCAGTAAACCGATAGACGCATTTTTGCGCAATTTGGGTCACAGATCAAGTAAGAGGTAACCAATAGAATGAAAAGAAGCAGCAGTATAATCTATAATTATTCGGGTTTTTTACACCATAGATAGAACTCCAAATTACAAAAATAAACAAAATAGCTAATTCATTCGTTTCATGATTCAGTCATATTGAAATACGTTCTAATGGATTGCCAATTGAATAAAAATTGAATAATTTGAAACCACATGCACAAGTCTTGCACATATTTTTCACGCAGTTTTGTTGGCGCTCCGCCTACTCTGACGTCATCCGACTGGGAGGGGGGGGGGCTCATGCACATGCGTGGCAAGCGTCACAAGCGCATTAGGCCCTCCGCATAGGAAAGCATTGCTGCAATGGATGTCCTCAAGCAGAGTGTGAAGCAGGGCCGGACTGGGGATACAAAGCAGCCCTGGAAAAAAAAATCTATGCCAGCCCCATAAGTCATTGCGCCATATATTGTCCCATGTAATATGTAAGGCTATGTCTTGCCACCCCAGATGATTGAGTTTATATATATATATTGCTTTTTCTAATATAAAATATTGGTCCTTTCAGAGTAAAACATTTAATAATACAGTAAGCATACTCACATGCAGACACAGACAATCTCACTGACACACACAAGCTCATTGATACACAGCCTCATAGACAAACAATTTCACTAATATACATAAGCTCATTGACATAAAAACACAAGCTCACTCACTAGCAGGCACACACACACATGCAAGCAAGCTCACTCACTAACAGGCGCACACACACACACAGCTTAATGTAGTGGTTCTGGTGTCTATAGCCTGTCCCTGCAGGCTTTTAAATGTAAACACTGACTTTTCAGAGAAAAGGCAGTGTTTACATTGCTTCCTAGTGACACCTCTAGTGACAGACACTCAGACGGTCACTAGAGGCGCTTCCTGTGTCAGTGCGGATTGGCTGAGATCATCAAGCTTGATGATCTCAGTCATAGAGGCAGAGACCAGCACGACGTTGGAAAAAAAAAAAGGTGAGTAAAACACTATTTTTAAAAACACACACAGACACCACGACTGACACACACACACACAATGACAGACACACACACACCATGACAGACACACCATCACACAGAGCATGACACACCATGACAGCCACACACACACCATGACAGACACGCCATCACACAGAGCATGACACAGACAGACACACACACACCATGACAGACACACACACACACACCGTGACACAGACAGACACACACACCATGATACAGACACACCGTGACACAGACACACACACACACGACACAGACATACACACCATGACACATACACACACCATGACACAGACAGACACACACACACACACCATGACACAGATAGACAAACACACACCATGACACAGACACACACCATGACACAGACAGACAGACAGACACACACACAGCATGACACAGACAGACAGACACACACACACCATGACACAGACACACACACAGCATGACACAGACAGACACACACACAGCATGACACACACACACACACACACACAGCATGACACAGACACTTGTTGCTACCTGTGTGGGTGGGCAGACTGATAGGTGTCCTGCGGCCGCATGGAGAGCTTGGATGGCGGCCGCAGGGGAAGCTATTCTGGCGGCCGCTGGGGGAGCAGGCTGTTCTGTCTCTGCTCCCCCTCCCTCGCGCGCTAGAAATAGACCGGGGCCGGAATATAACGTCATATTCCGGCCCCGGTCTCATTAAGCTGCACACGAGGAAGGGGGAGCAGAGACAGAACAGCCTGCTCCCCCAGCGGCCGCCAGAAGAGCTTCCCCTGCGGCCGCCATCCAAGCTCTCCATGCGGCCGCAGGACACCCACATGTCTCCCCGGCCCCAGGTGCCGACGGCCCACTGGGAAATTTCCCGGTATCCCGGTGGGCCAGTCCGGCCCTGGTGTGAAGCTGTCCAGTGTCAGCTAGCGACCAAAAGTCACCTAGTGAGCAGGAATTGCCTCTAGTGGCTGTCTGATTAATAGACACTAGAGGCAGTTTTAGACCTGCAATGTAATTATTGCAGTTCCTCTGGGACATAGTGTCGCTTTAATAAGCTCTATATTTGAATTTTTATCCATTCAGCACTTGAGTCATAGATCACATGTTAAAATGAAAATTTCTAATTCCTGTGTTTGCATATTCATCATGACTGTGCTTGCGTATTAGATCATGACACATGACTCTCGTAGAAAGATATGCATCATTCTAGTCTCAGCAGGAATATATAAAAAGTTATGTTTATAATTAGTTTAATTGATTAACTACAGAATGACTTTCCCCTAAAAAAATGATTTACATTTACCGTATATACTCGAGTATAAGCCGAGTTTTTCAGCACATTTTGTGCTGAAAAACCCCAACTCGACTTATACTCGAGTCACTGTCTGTATTAGGGCAACTTACATTGCCATAATACAGACAATGGGGGCTGGCAGAGCTCTTACTTACCAATCCTGCAGCTCCTGTCAGCTCCCTCCTCCTCCGCGCCGGTCCGGTCAGCACCTCTGTCAGCTCCCAGTGTAAGTCTTGCGAGACCCGCGGGGTCATAGTGCGGCTCTCGCGAGACTTAGTGTGAGCTTACAGGGGAGCTGACCGTACCGGCGCGAAGGAGAAGGGAGCTGACAGGAGCTGCAGGAGAGGTAAGCGCTTCCTGCCAGTCCCCCTCCCCCCGCACTGAACTGCCAATGCCACTGGACCACCAGGGAGTGAGAGCCCCCCTCCCTGCCATGTATCAAGCAGGGAGGGGGGACGAAAAAAATATATAAATAATAATAAAAAAAATAATAATAATAAAAAAAAATTAATTTTTTTTTTTTTTTATATTCTTTATTTTTATTGTGCAGGTAGGTACATAGCGGTTCCATACGCCACAACAGCGCGCATATAGTTATACATACAGTCACTTATTCGTGGCATGAGTGCGTGCACATTTTTTCTTTTGGATCTAAACAAATTCAATATAACAGGCTTAACATTGGTTAACAGTTACTGCATTGTGGTTGAGCATGCAAGTGAGTTAAGGTTAAAAAATAAAGCGTAACAGTAGACAGGTCTGATCAACGTTAGGCTAGAGAGCTAGAATAATCAAGTGCTGTCCTGCGGCTAGCGTAATTTAAAAGAAATAATAAAGGTTGCCATGTTTAATGCAGACTCACTGCCCATGTTAAGAAACGTGAATGCTTCTTCGAGCAAGGTGTGTTTGAACTTATATAACTTATGTGTATTGATGCGTTATGCATGTATAAATCTTAGGCAGAGCCGGGGTGCCCCAAGAGCAGTCCTCCAGCTTTTCTTACATTCAGAGTGCGGGGCACAAAAGGAGCAGGCACATTTTAAGGTTTTAACAATATACAAGTTAAGAACATTCGCTTAGGTGTGTAGCAGTACGATTACGTAAGTAGATTAAATTTAAATTTTGGCTATGCTCGTGGTAGGCTAACGTAACATTTTATAACCAGTAAAAATTAACAATTAACATGCATTTGTCTACGCCGAGGCGTTACTCGATAGAAAGGGTATGTCAGCAAGCTTTCAGGAACAATAGGGGGAATCGATGTTACCATAGTAGCGATGACTGCAAAAAAAAAATTAATTTAACAAAAAAAATGTAAAATAAAAAAAAAATAGTAATAATAAAAATGCCCACCCCCACCAAGGCTCTGCAACACACACACACTGCATAACACACATTGCACTCATACACACACACTGCACTCATACACACACACTGCATTCATACACACACTGCATTCATACATACACACACACTGCATTCATTATATACACACACTGTAAATAAATATTCAACTAATATAATTTTTTTAGGATCTAATTTTATTTAGAAATTTACCAGTAGCTTCTGCATTTCCCACCCTAGTCTTATACTCGAGTCAATAAGTTTTCCCAGTTTTTTGGGGTAAAATTAGGGGCCTCGGCTTATACTCGAGTATATACGGTATTTGAATCTTATAACATATTCTAAAATATCAGCCTTGAAGGGTGAAAGCCATTTTTGAAAAATTAAAAAATAAACAATAAAATGGAGAAATGTTCTAATGTTTGCATTAAAAAAATAAAATAAAAAAAAATAAACGCTTGCAATTTTGGGAAGCAGACAAGCTAACGTTTCAGGAATTCATGCGCATCCGGGCAGATCATAATGAGCTTAATAATTAAGTACCTCTCTTCATAAACATTATCACTGTATGTGGACACATGAAAACCAGACATTTAAATTACTCTGGGGATTTCAGGCTTTAGGTTTCAGTAAAGTGCAGGACGGTGAGATCCTAGTCTCTCAGCACCTTGCTGAGTGAACACCGGTGCTCTGCTAAATTGAAGGTAAGTGTCTTTTCATAAACAAAAGAAAAATATTGAAAAATGCTTTGCATTGCAAATAAGCACACAAAAAATATAGGCCATGTATGCATCCCAATCTAACTCTTAAATTAGCCGAGTAGCTAGCTAAAAGATAGCATGGCTTTAGTAAACTTTTTAGTATAATTATTAGTTATTATTTTATTAAAATTATTCGCGTTAGTTGCAGCTCTCATGAGTTTATGAAAGTAAATCATTTCTTAGTTTGTATTTCACACTTCAGTGAAAGACAGCAGATCGCCAGTATCTGCTGCTCTCAGCGACTTTAATGTAAACATGCACTCAATAAATAGACAAGCCCATGAACATATGCTTTGAAGAGACTGTATGAAATACTTTGTGAAATAAGACCTCTATTTGTTGAGGATTGTTAAAGGAACACTCCCACCAAATAACTTCATCTCTATGAAGTTGTCATGCTGGAAAGAGACGCCTGGATTTAATCTTACCTGCAGGGGTTAAAACCATTTTGGAAGAGAATGATAAGAGGGCACAATTTAAACAAAAGGAAAGAGAACTAGAAAAAATATTAATATGACTAAAATAATTGTCACTAAGGGACTCTTTTCCCTGTAGAGTCTGTAAAAACGTCTAATAAAGAATAGATAAAGAGCATGTCCCACAACAAGTAACAAAATCTTTTAGACGAATACACATCAGTACATAGATGTACACAAAATATACAGGGCCAGATTAAGAGCCCCATGGACCTGGTGCTGACAATTATGAGAAGCCTAAGTACAGAATTTTATTGATCGAAAACACTAAAACAGTCATACCTCTCCAAATGTTATGTATCTGGTGGAGATGTTGCCGGAGGGAAACACATAGGATGCAGCTATATGAAAACTCAGATTCTCTTAAAATATGCCAATCTCTAATTCATGCTTTCATCTTTCAAGTAAATCCATACCCCTTAACAGCAGTGTCCAGTAAAGCAGGAAGTCAATAGGCGGTGTAAAAGTGTGGGCCACTGACGCAAATCATGTAACCAGAACTTCCGAAAGGGAGGAACATGCCCAAAAAGGAGGCGTGTCTGCCCAAAAAATTGGAAGGCTAGCCTGGCATGAATGCACGTTAGGCTGTCTGCCAATCATGCATGCTGGCCAATAGTATCCTGAGCTTGGCATAAATGCGTCTGATGCGCTTGCTCCATGCTTTCTAAGGACTGTCCCCTAGCACTCACATGTCCACTTGTCTCCTTACCTTCTTACTAGCAGGCAGAAGCTCCTAGTATACAGTCTGAGACAGAGAAACGGTGGATGTAGTGAGTGTAGAAGTACAAGTGTTGTTTCCATATATCCCTCTTAAGTTTCCATACTTAAGCAAGAGTATGTGAAGAATAGTTAGAGTTGCCACCTCTCTTGGAAAAAAATACAGGTCTTTAATTCATTATGTATGCGTGACATCACATGATGTAAATCACAAGGAGTGACATAAGATAAAATTCTGTAAAATCACCAAAAAACTACTTGCATTCTGCCGTATGGATGGATTGCTACCAGTGTCTCCCTATGTCTCCTAGTGCCCCCTTGTCACTAGGGGACATTGGGAGACATGGGGACACTGGGAGATTTGGGGACACTAGGAAAATATATCAGTGTCTTAGTACCCCATGTCTTCCAGTATCCCCATGTCACCCAGTGTCCACTAGTGTCTGTGTCCCCATGTCTCCCAGTGTCCCCATGTCACTAGGGGACACTGAGAGACATTGGTATCTTGTGGACACAGGCAATTGGGGACACTGGGACACATGGGGACACAGACACTGAGATACATGGGGACACAGACACATGGGCACACAGACACTAGGGACACTGGGAGACATGGGACACTCAGTGTCCCCAGGTGACTCAGTGTCCGCATATGTGTCTTATAAGCTCAGCCAGCAAATTATATCCAAATATTGTCAGATCTGATATTGCTAAAGTAAAGTGTAACCTCTGTAATATCAATATGCCGAATGAGAGGCCAGAGGAATGGGAGTCCCTGCTTCCCCAACAACCAGTCTCCAGGAGCTCCAAGGGATGTGGAGGTAAGAAGCAGGTCAGTGTGTGTGTGACTGTCTGCCTTATGTGTGTATAACTGTCTGCCTGTGTGTGTGTGTGTGTGTGTGTGGCTGTCTGCCTGAGTGTGTGGCTGCCTGTGTGTGGCTGTTTGCCTCTGTGTGTGTGACTGTCTGTCTCTGTGTGTGTGCATCTGCTAGTGAGTAAGCTTCTTTGTGTGTGTGCATCTGCTAGTGAGGGAGCTTCTGTGTGTGTGCGCCTGCTAGTGAGTTTGTGTGTGTGTGTGCCTGCTAGTGAGTGAGCTTGTATGTGTGTCAGTGAGCTTGTCTGTAGGGATCATGTGTGTGTTAGTGAGCTTGTCTGTATGGAGCATGGGTGTGCAGTGAGCTTGTCTGTAGTAAGCATGTGTGTGATCGTGAGCTTGTCTGTAGTGACCATATGTGTGTCACTGAGCTTGTCTGTAGTGAATCTGTGTGTTAGTGAGCTCTTCTGTAGGGAACATGTGTGTGTCAATGGGCTTGTCTGTAGGGAGAGTGTGTGCGCATCAGTGAGTAGTGAGTGTGTGTGTGTGACAGTGAGTTTTTCTGTAGTAAGCCTGTGTGTGTATCAGTTTGTCTGTACTAAATTTGTGTGTGTATAAGTAACCTTGTCTGTGTGTGTCATTGTCAATTCGCCTATTTGTGTGCATCAGTAAGATTGTCTGTGTCTGCATGTGAGTATGCTTTACTGTATAATTTAATTACCCTGAAAGGACTAATTGAATTAGAAAAATAAATATACCAATAATATATATATATATGTGTGTATATATATATATATATATATATATATATATATAATACACAAGATCAAGCGCACTCACCTATCCACTAAACAGCAACTTCAATGTTGAAAGATTTTATTTGTTATTTTTTTTTAAAAGCACCTAATCTAGGCAAAAATAATGGGAGTTTAGTTACATTATATGATCATACATTGCATAAGCCTGCCACATATATATACATAGCACAATGACTTATGGGGCTGGCATAGATTTTTTTTCCAGGGCTGCTTCGTATCCCCAGTCCGGCCCTGCCCTCTAGCATGTAAGCTCATTGAGCAGGGACCTCAAGCCCTCTGTTCCTGTATGTCAAACTTGTCTGGTTACAATTACACGTTTGTTAGTCCACCCATTGTAAAGCGCTACGGAATTTGTTGGCGCTATATAAATATAATAATAATCAGATGTTTCCCTCGGCTTATCAGCGCTGACTGAAGCCTTGTACATGGAATGAAAGTGATGGGGCACAGTGATCAGGCAACAGATTGATGGCTGTGGGGTTAACCATTTATTAAAGGTTCAGGTAAGCTGTTACCGGTGACCACCTAACACCATAACAACTTAATTCCTCTTAACAAGTTATGATGCCAGAAGTGGTCCTTTAAGGAAGAAGGTACCCAGGGACTCCAGTCCTCAAAACAACTTCACTGAGATGAAGTTGTTTTAAGTGAACAGATGTCCTTCAAGTTTGTAAACTGTGCTAAATAGCTCATATTCAATAAATATTAAAAAGGACAGACCGCAGAATCCTTTCGAGACACTTTCAGAAACACTCTTTAGAAAACACGATTTATGTCATTACACTGATTACATGCTATCTTTATAAAATATGATCAGTGGTTGGTTACTCTGTAACAGCACCTATTAAATACCAGCTAAAAGTAAATTAAATTTCATTACCTGCACCACATGTCACAGGTAACTAGATCCCCCCCGTTAATGTCAGGCTATCAAACAAAAACCTGAACAGCTGGTATAACCTGTGTGCAGGTAAAGCCTCCTGAAACAGGGCTGCTAATATATGACGTCACAACAGCCCCCCCCCTCCTCTAGTCAATACTACACAATGAGGGTGAATAATGCTGATTTAGGAATGTAAGTCTCTCCCGGCTGGGGTGTTTCTGCATTGACCATCCACTGCCGCCTCCTCCTCCTCCTCTTCCTCCTCAATCAGTGACTGGCCCGGCTTATCCCTGGACCTGCCTGGTATCTGCCACGTCTCAGTGATGACGTCAGCGAAAACCAGCGACAATCCGCCAGGGGGAGCCAGAGCTACCTCCAGGAACCAGGACAAGGAGCGGGGCGTGGCCGGGCTTCCAGGAGAGGGGGGGAGTGGAATGGAGGGAGGGGCAGGGCCTGACGCGACGCTGCAGCGCATGCGTAGCCAGCCCGCGGCACCCTGTGACTTGTAGTTTCCCCACCACCCTCCTTAACACGTTCCTCAACGCTCTGCGCGGGCGCCGGCGGACTACATCCCCCGACGTGCCCCGCGCGGCCGGCCTCCAGACGGCAGTGCTAAGCTGTTCCTGAGTTGGAGGATTCAGTTATTTCCTGGTTTCGGCCGGCAGCCATTTTGGGGTTACAGAGAGCTGGTCCAGCGCTGACTGTGTTGTTTTCTTTTGGGGGGGATTAATCCCGGGTGTCTGGGGGATTTCGCTACTCACCCGCTGTGTTTTCCAGTGACTCCTTAGCGGCTGTTTCCCCGGGTGATTTGGAAGCCGTTTACCCCCACCCCCCGCTCTCTGTGACCCGTTTTTGCTCGCTAGGCGTCGGGTGTCCCCGTGTTTTTTTGTTGTGTGTGTTTCTGCAGAAGCCGGCCGTGAGCTCAGTGACATGTCCAGCATGAACCCCGAGTAGTAAGTATCTGCCAGGCCCCCGCTTGGCCCCCATGGCCAGGCCTCTGAGGGTGAGAAGGTGACATATTGGGGGGAGGACTGGGGCCCCCTCTGCTAATTAACTGCTAAATTAGGCCTCGATGTAGGATCCACCTGATGGCTTTACACACCCAGGTTTTACACCTATTATCATGGCTTTAGGGAGATTCACATGTAATGCTGTCCAGAATGTCAAAAAAGGGGTGACCTTTAAAATAATATATATTAATGTTTTAATAACTATATAATAATTTTTTATTCTTACTTTTTTTTTTTTTTTTACGAAATATATCCAGTATTGTTATTTATTCTGCTAACTGACCCCTGTTTAAATTTAAACCTTTATACTGAAGGGTAGGGTGTCATAGTCTACTTTGGCATTTGAGATTTGATTACTAATTATTAGAAAGCACCTATACATTCTCTACCACAGTGCATTAGATCCTTTTTTTTTTTTTTTTTTTTTTTTTTAAATGTCAGAATAATTACAAAAGCTTTGTCCTCCTTTTTTTATTTGTCACACATGGAAGGGATGATGTGTACCATGTGATGGCTAACCTTTGGCACTCCAGCTGTTAAGCCCTGCATTTCCTTTAATACTTAAACAGGCAAACTGCTGTGGAAATGACTGGCTGAACATCAGTGGAAAAGCTGGCCACATCACCTATGGGTGATTATTAGTGGCATTTATTTAGGGCTAACTTATTCTGCAGCACTTGGGGAGTCCTTAGTGGTTGCTTTTCTTCAATGATGTAGGCCAGGGGTCCTCAAACTCAGGCCCCCCAGATGTTGCTGAACTACAACTCCCATGATTCTCTGGCTATCTATGTAGGTCAAAGAATCATGGGACTTGTAGTTCAGCAACATCTAGGGGGGCCAGAGTTTGAGGACCCCTGATGTAGGCCTTAAGGTGAGATTAGTGATGTATCGCCGCATGATAGTTGGGAATAGTTCAATTAAGGGTGGATAGGGGTATTTTGTGGCCCACTAAAGTCATCAGTTGTCAATTATAGAAACTTTAAAAATTTTAGTACCTAGTAGATATTAAGACAAGTGTTTGTGGGATTTGAACTAGGCCAATAAAATTATGGAGATAATATTGAATTTATGCATTTGTTTGTAAATAATTTTAAATTATTGTAACCTTGTTAGTATATATGTGTATATGACACGTATTCACAAACAAATTAACATTAGACATTATATTTTTAGTTCACTCGTGCTTCAGGGGTAATGACAAAAAGAGCAGTGATGCCTAACTTTGAAGCAACCAAAGTTTCTCACATTTGCCATTTTTCTCAGTCAGACCTTAGGTTGGCTGAGCGTCATAGGAAATGTTTTACACTGGTATGGACTGGTTATCGAATTCCTAAAGTGACTGGAAAGCTATTTATTTTGTAGTCTTATGCTAACCTCACAGTGCATAACTACACCATTTAAGTTTGGTAAGATTTATCCACGTCAACTGGTAGACGTTTTGGAAATGGAGTTATTACTACTAGTGATCTTTAAAATATTACCCTTGGCTGCCCAGAGATTCCAGTCAGCAAAACAATATCTGGATTGGGAAATTTAGGATTTTAGTTGTGATTATTAGTAGATAAGATCTTGCATGTGTCATCTAGGGAGGATTTCTATGCCTGAGTTGTCACTGTGGACTATGCACCATCCAACACCAATGTAACTATTGATTACAGACCGAATAGAATACTAATGAGCCAATGTGTTGAGTTGTGTGGAAATAGAAATGGATTTTCATGTTTCTTAAATCATACAGTGCAAAGAATAGACACCCTTTCAATACTAGGTGCAGGAGTAAGACCTTTCATTACAAAGTATCACAATATTTTTCTTAAATCTAAAATACTCAGCCACTCCAATTTTGTGAGTATCTTGTTTTTATTCAACTAGTAAAGATTGACCCTGCAACATTTTGACACTTGTGTTTCTTTGTCAAGTGTGAGAAATACACTTGAGTTTTAACATTTTCCCAGGTCCATTTGTAATGGCTGAAAATAAAAACTCTCACATTTTATTGAGTTGCAGGGCCATCATATTTCTTCTTTCTTCAGTCTCTCAAATTAGGCCTGAATTCCCATAAAATAATATTAATTTAGGCAAGAGTTGATTCAGCACTGAGATCTTCATCTTTATCACATTTTGTATATGTGATGGCAAAATAGATTCATTATAGGTTGGTGCTGCTTAATATCTTGGAAAAGAACCTTGAGGATCTGTGAATGAATTCTTAGCCGGCCTTCATTTTAGCAGCAAGTCATGTGTATGTCACATGGTTCTTGCAAAACAGATATTACTGCAGATTTTGCAATCTCCTGGCAAGTGCTCCTGTTAACACTTCCTGTAACAAAGTACTTCAGTGTTAGGCCCCACAAAGGGTACATGTCCCATATTTATTTCAATGTTTTAAGAAATCTTGATTTGTATGACCACTTAAATGTACTATTTGTTTTCAATTAAAAAAACAAACCAGTAAATCAGCTGTTTTAATTACCAGAGATCAGGGGTTAGATCAGTTCACTGTTCTCACATAGCCTGTTTTTCTAGGGTCAGGAGATTGATGCTCCTCTCTTTGATTGGCTTAACAGTCATTTCTACAATCTGTTGTGTTCACGTTGGGGAGCTATCACTAAGTAGTGGTGTTGGCTTAATGAATTTAGGCCAAAATAAGTCTCAAATGAAGATCAGTTGTAAATTTTGTTGATTCTGTATTTTTCCCAGCTTGGCTATGTTTGCCTTTATTCTGCACATTGGTAATGAAGTACACACTTGCTGTTCTTGGTTGTTGCAAGGCAACCTTAATACCTATATCTTGTATAAAGCATCCTGAGAAAAATTATGATTTTTGCTATTTTATATAAAAAAAAAAAAGAAAAATACTCCAAGCTTACCTTTATCCCAGCACAAAGACAGATGGCCCAGTCCTGATGATTTTGGCCAATCAGATGATTCCCATAGAGAAGCATAGAATACTTCTATGCTTGGAAGTATTGGACACCGTTTCTGGCATGCTTAGAAGTATTGGACACCGTTTCTGGCATTCAGCATACATTACATGTTGAAAATATGTATAAAATATATTCGGTAATGGATTCTATTTGTGTTGGAAGCTCGTAGTTACTGTCTGTTTGATAACCATTATTAGATGTAGGAATAGCAAAATGTACTTAGGACTCCTTTTATTTGCAATCCTGCCGCAAATGCATCTTTCGTTATCTAAGGCTAAGTGATTTTGGTGTGCAGTGTCCCTTTAATAGAACCCCAACACTTGTACCTATCATATCATCAAATTACACATAACTGGTTTGAAAGCACAGTAAATATTTAGTACAATGTTATACTTTTTTATTTTTTTTAAAGGGACACTGTAGTCACCAGAACTACAGCTTATTGAATTTGTTCTGGTGAGTAGAATCATTACCTTCAGGCTTATTGCTGTAAACACGGTCTTTTCAGAGAAAATGCAGTGTTTACATTATAGCCTAGTGATAACTCCACTGGCCACTCCTCAGATGGCTGTTAGAGATCCTTCCTGGGTCATGGCTGCCTAAAATGCATCCAAACATTCAGTATCTCCTCCCACTGCATGCAGACACTGAACTTTCCTCATAGAGATTCATTGATTCAATTCATCTCTGAGGAGATGCTGATTGGCCAGGGCTGTGTTTGAATCATGCTGGCTCTGCCCCTGATCTGCCTCTGTCAGTCTCAGCCAATCCTATGGGAAAGCATTGTGATTGGATCAGGCTACCACTTCTGATGATTTCAGCAGACTGCTTGTTTTTCTGAGTCTAACAGCATGCAGAGTTACAGCTTCAGGCTTGAATACAGTAAGATTTTTACTATATTTATGGAGGCATGAGGGGCCCAGGGGGGCTAGATGGTGGTTTTAACACTAAAGGGTCAGGAATACATGTTTGTGTTCCTGACCCTATAGTGATCCTTTAAACTTTTGTATTCAAACTTAATGTAATGCCAAACAAAATGAGATTTACAGATGTTATGTGCTGAAAAATACTAAAAATGAGCAATCGCTATGAAAACCAGTGGAATTAGCTGGTACATTCTATTAATCACTCCTTTCCTCTTACATCTTTTAATAAAATCCCCCCCAAATAGACAGACATCTAATGAGGTACAGCATATGCATGGTTTTTGAAGCACTAAATTATTGAATTGAGTGGTGTTTCAGTATTCTTGGGAAAACTGGTTACCATAGTACTTAGATCTTTTGTATAGATCAGCAGTATCTCAACCTGGTAGTATCTTGTGCACCTGTTTGCTGGCATATTTCTTAGAAATTATTTAAATTGTGGCTTTGTTCTTTTTTTACAAAGTAATTTGAGTGCTCACCATGGCTAAATTCACTGATGTGTGTTATGCACGTGGAACATCCTTCGTGTGAAAAAGTATGCTTTAGTTAGAACAGGTACCAGCCCATTCCTTTACAGGCATTTCTCCAGGATGCAGTCATTCAGTATTGTAGCACTGGGAACATCCTTCAACAGGAAGTTTAACTGGTGCGACTCAGCAGTCATGCTGTGCTTTTTACCAGGGCTTGGCCTAAGCTAGCTTTGTTTGCATCTGTTCGTTTAATAAAATAAATTAAAACTATATATATTTGTCTGTGTATCTATATATTACACAGGCATCCACCTGTTCTCTTATTAAATATTTTACACTTTTACATGAGCCACCGATCATTTGCAAAGGGACATAGTCTCTTTCCAACCTTCACAAACATCTAAGCCCAACCCAAGCAAATTCACTTTGCTTATCAGAAAATTGGCACTTTATCTATCATGAATGCCGTGGGCAGGAATCGCATTTTAATTATCTGTGATCTATTTATTTTGGAAAGTTTTTCATGTAAACCTGGCCTGTTGCTCTCTGATATGTATTACATTGGATATCCATTGCGTTTGGTTTTCATCTCTCGCTAATATTTAATGCCAAAAAAAGGCAATTGAATACAAGGCATAAGGTAGAAATGGGAAAGTGTTGTTTAAAACATATTAAATACCTCCAAAACTATTAGATTTTGAACACAATGCAAAGGATAAGTTTGTCATTGTCAGTGTTGAAAGGTTAGCTTTAAACTTTTAAACCTCACTAGGTGCATAGATGATTACCAGTTTCAGACTTTACATACCCTCTTAACTACAGCAGTTTGCACTGCGGTTTTTTGTGTGTGTTTGTTTTCTGGGTGACTAATGGTTAAACTGTAGCTGCTAGCCTACTAACAAGCTCATTGTTAAAGCAGTGGCAGAAGGTGCATAGTGGTAAGTGATCTTGCTTTTGAATAATTTCAAAAAGAAATGCAATGGGGCAGGTTGGCCTGTTGCCTAGCAGTTCTCACTGCTTCACGTTGTTACGGCTTTCAATATAGGACTAAAAAAAATGCAGTGTCTCATGTTATTAAAAGGAGTGGCGGCTTGGTTACTTTTTTTTTTCCTTCTTGGATTTAATAATGAAGATAGTGACATGCCCTGCGTAATCCTAGTTAAATTGTGTTGTTTACTAATATTCAGTGACTTTACCAGCAATATCCAATGGCAACGATTAGCTCTTTCCAGCCACTACTGTCCCTATTCCTGAAGTAACATGTAAAATTTCCTGTAAAAAGTTATTCAGTGAACATGTACTAATTCAGCCACGTGAGGGTATAGAGCGGACTAATTGTGTGTTGTTTTTTTTTTTTTTTTTATATAATGTGTGTGTATAATATATAAATGTGAGAGAACCTTCAGTATATATTTATCGAAAAAAAAATCTGCATTAAACCTTTTAAAGGGACACTATAGTTCATCTCCTTAAATTGGTCTAGTTGTAGTGTCCTTGTCCCCCTTAGTCATGCAATGTAAAACCTTTCAGTATGAAGACTGCCTCTAGTAGCTGTCTATCAGACAACCACTAGCGGTGCTTCCTGGTTTGACTCCGTAAAACGGCGCTGGACATAAGGACATCCAGCGTCGGAGAAAACCATAGGAAAGCTTGAGCCTGCGTTAGTTCTGCACCATCGGCTGACATTGGAGGAGGCGGAGCTCAACTCAACGCTGATTAACATTGGCGCTGGAATCGGATAAGTGTGTATAAAGGGATATTTAATCATTTACATTGCCTGTGGGGGGAACACATTGGTGTTGGGTATACATCGCTGTATTTCTAACACTAAAGTGTTCCTTTAAGTTTTTTTTATTTTTTTATGGTTTTCTCCGCATATCCCACCATAAACCAATATCAAAAACCACAAATTGACTGTGATATGTGCATGTTTCACAGTTCTTTTCTGTAACACTTGTAGGCAAGCTCCATGGATGATTTGAGTACTGTAAAATTTGGATGATTGGTTAATAATTTGGCCAAATCAGTAGAGTATTGCATATGTGAATTGGTGGTGGCAATAAAATAAAATCTGTACATTATAATTAAAACAACCTTGCAGATGTGCTCTAATTGAAGAGGCTTTGCAGGTGTGTAGTAGATCTGATAAACCTTCCGACTCAGTCGTACTTTGAACACTATAGATTTAAACTGGGCCAGCACCATTTGTCTGCTTTTGCTCTTTTGTACATGAAGCAAATTGACACATTTATTTGTTAAGCACAATCATGAGTTGGACATCAAGCAACATTAAAATAACTGTTAATTCTCTAATTACAGTTTCTCTTCCCTTCATCCCAGCAAATGTTGTGGAAGCACTTACTGCAGTAAGTAGTACTGCAGAGTGCATGCTTATTTGCACTTGAGTCAGCTAGTTATGTCTCCCAAATTTTTTACAGCTGGCTCCTGAATTATTGAAATAATTGTATTGATTACGTAAACCCTAGGGACCCCTTCATCATCTGTAAAAGTTATGTTGTTAAATAACAATCCTCCTTGCATCTGCAAAGGTACATGTAATACAGGGCTCGACAAATCCTAGGTAGCCATGGCGACTAGAAATTTTGTTCTGGCGCCTGGGATTTAAAGCCCTTTAACTGTAGGCAGGATGAGGGAACAATGAAGCCAGCCAGTCACCCTAAGGAGCATGGAGGAAGATCACTGCTCCCTCGCACACAGGAATAGCAGTTCCGCTGGACCCCAGGGATAGTCCACTCGGCTCTCCCAAAGGTAGGGAGGCTGGATGGATTAAAATTAAAATGGAAAATGTCAATTTGTGTGTGTATGTATCTCTGTCAGTGTGTGTTTAGGTACCTGCACCCTTCTGATCACAAGAGTTGGTTTTACTCACCTTCTTTCCCATGTAGTGCCAGTTTTCCGTGCCATGTTCTGCCTTCCTGGCTGAGATAATCAATCCTTAAAATCTCAGCTAAATCAATGCTTTCCCATAGGAAAGTATTGGGAAGATATTGCGCATGTTCTCTATGGGTAACATTCAGCACGTCCATGCAGAGCGTGGAGACGCTGAACAAAGGTGCTGCATTCTGTGCAGCACTGACACAGGACTCTAGTGGCCGTCTGAGTGACTGTCACTAGAGGTTTTACTAGGCAGCAATGTAAACACTGCCTTTTCTCTGAAAAGGCAGCATTTACATTGAAAAGGCTACAGGGACAGGCTATAGGCACCAGAACAACTACATTAAGCTGTATGACACTATAGTGTCCTTATAAGAATTGTATATTTCTCGTAAATTAATCTTCGCTAGTTTAAAAAAAACAAAAACAAAAAAAAAAAAAAAAACTGGCTCCTAGATTCCAAACAAATTTGTCAAGCCCTGATGTAATCTATACATGCATGTTCTTCTTACTCTTTAGTATTATGTAGAACGTTTGATACTATCCTTGGAGACTGACCCAGAAACAGGAAATACAATCTGTTATATTTTAGTCTGAGTTGTCTTTTGTGTAGGCTGTAAAAAAGGCAAATACTGACTGTTGAGGTATATTCAGAGGTGGGCCTCTCTAGTGATGCAATTCTGATAATGCTGGAGCATCTCGGCATTTGTCATGTAGTTAGATTTTGTCAGGCCGAATTTTCTAAATTGTGCTAGAAAATGTCTGTTTCAACTCATGATACAGATATGTGTTGCAGAAGGGAAAAAACAAACTCTATGTATAATTAAGGTAGCTTTTCATGCCATTTTTAGAGTTTGACTGGGCTCTTAATTAGTAGTTAAATAACTGCCTTTGTTTTACTTTTAAATTGTTGCTTGTTTGTTGAAATAGTGTGGGTGATTCCTAGATATATATATATATATATATATATATATATATATATAATATCTTGATAGCATCGATAGAGCTGTGCCGTTTGAGTATTTATATTAATGCTGTGCACGTGTCAAGGTTTTTTAATCAGACTCCTATGGTGACTTAGAGTGTGTGTGTTTTTTTTTTTTTATATACCGCAAACCTTTCAAGTTCTTGTTGATACAGATATATCTATATTCTATGCATGTGCAGAGAGTTGAATAAATTGGGTGTAGTTTTGCTCTGGTTCTGAAAGCTAAACAACTTGCAAATATCTTAAAGGAACAGCCCAAGCTCCATAACTACTATAGCCCACTATAGTAGTCATGGTACCTGCACATTTTAGGAATGGTTTGACAACTTATGTGGGGTTAGATAGTCATCAACTCCTCTAGATCCCCAAACTCCTGTAATAATCTTTAGCTGGCTTGCATGAGCCGTCTTGACTGAGAGTATTGGCAGAATGCTCTGTCTAAGCACTGCATACTAAGGCAAGATCACTGCAGGGGAGGCGGCAGCCAGGACCCAGCAAACCCCAGGTAAGTTGTCATTTTAATGTTTTGACTACTTACCTTGGCATAGCATCTGGGCACAATAAAAGTAGTGGGCTGTGGGGGTGATGCTTGTTTTAGTATCCCCATAAAAAACAAAATGAAGCTGTTGTACCACCTAATATTAGACCGGACAGTTTTTGCATTAATAAAGCCCTTTATTGTCCAGTCTGTTGCTTCGTATACAGTTTAACTACTGAGTTAATTAATATAGCTGTATGTCTTTTACTTGTGGCTAGCAGTCTTGTCTATCTACAGAGTGCTTGAAACCTGCCATTTTCACTGAAAGTTTTGAATCCTATTCACTTGTGTGAAAGGCAGATTTGTGTCTGCTCTGTACACTTACATGGCTATTGAAGCGCATTTGTCACTGTCTTAGGGTCTTTGCATAATTTGCAAAGAACCCACATGGTGACATCAACTCTGTGGGGAGGCAGGCCAAGGTGATATTTACTTACCTTGACTATGTCCCCTGCATGCACCGCCACCTTCTTCCTGTTGCTGTTCTTTAGATCCTGGTGCTTCAGCCTCCATAGCAAAGAGCTAATTTCACTACAGCCGTCAGGGAAATGACCAGGCTTGATGCAGCAGCTCCGACTAGTGTCAAGCTTTGTCAGGCGGAGAAATAATACTGAAACAAAGTAGTCCCTACTGTCTTAGTATATCTTTTGGTTGGAATTTCAATGAAATTCCAACACAGTCAGTCCGAGAATTTCATAAAGATTTTATCTTTTCTGAAGTACTCATTTTGAAGGATGGCTGTGACAGTGCTGCTTTAAATTAAAGGACCACTATAGTGCCAAGTAAAAAAACATGTTTTCTTGGCACTATAGTGTTAATAGGTCCCTCCCACCAGGCTCTAGGGGAAGGAAGGGGTTAATCACTTACCTTTCTCCAGCGCCGGACTCCCTCGGCGCTGGGGACTCTCCTCCCTCTTCCGCCGAATGCGCATGCGCGGCAAGAGCCACGCGCGCATTCAGTCAATCCATAGGAAATCATTCTCAATGCTTTCGTATGGACGCTGGTGTCCTCTCACTGCGAAAATCACAGTGAGAAGCGCCTCTAGCGGCTGTCAATGAGACAGCCACTAGAGGCTGCATTAACCCTAATGCTCTGAAACTGCTATGTTTACAGCAGGCAGGGTTAACCCTAGACCCTCATTGAGCTGAAGTGGTCTGGGTGCCTATAGTGGACCTTTAACCTTCTAACTACTGCAGTGATTGCTGTTCATCATAGTGGTTATGGTTAAAAGGAATGAAAAGCCTAACCAATCTGCAGTTGCTCAGCTATAATAGAGTAGGGAACGTCTGCTTTAGCCTATCCGGCTTGGGCTTAGATAGCTTTACTGTCATATCCTTATGCGGCACTTTTGAAGGAATGCTGGAGAACGAGTATGTGCCCTTAAGCTTTGAATCTTCAGTTTAGGAATATAGTCATGGTTGTTTGTTACTCTGTTTAATCACGTAGTGCTAGCTATACCTATTCTAGCATTTCTAATGTGTGTCATAAAACTGCTATTTTGACTAAGCTGAAAAGAGTATTGTCATTAACCGGTCACTTTAGAGTTAGCTTATCAGCCATTTAACACCTCATGCAGATGATTATTCTATATATTGGGGGGAGGGGGGGGGGGGGTTGCTTGTCTTTTCTCCCTTGCGCTGGTCACTGTGCTGCCGTCCCACCTTCATGGGTAAAATCATCAGAAATGATGATCTGCTCCAAACCCATGATTTCCCATAGGAAAACATTGGAAGGCTATTGTGCATATATGGAAAAACTCCTTGCTGTGCTAATCAGATCTTCTCTCTGAAATGATCTGGGTGCCTATGGTGTCTCTCTAAAGGGTTATTATCCCTTGTGTGCACTACGTGGAATAGTTTCTTCTTTTTTATTTATTTTTTCTCTACCTAGAAAAAAATCTATCTGGATTGGATTTACACCACAAAATACATGGATGAAATTATTTTCCAGTTTGCTAAATATGTCCTGTAGTTGCATTGGACGGAAGCACAGCACAGCTAAAAAAGAGTGTTTCTGATACTTATAACTGACAAATCTAAGCTGTTGGAGGTATTGAACATCCTAGGTATTTTATTGACTTAATTATGATATTGTATTGTAATAATCTTAAAATTACTTTAAAAGAAGAAACTTGCCCTTTAAAAATTGACCATTCTTATTGCAGCAAATATAAATGTATAGCAACACAGTGATTCTTGGATCATGTATCTACAGCTTTTATATTGCTGCAGGTTTTGCGTTTCCTTCAGATGTGTCAAACTCCGTAACTATTAGTTTATTGTTTTTGCATTTATTTTATTTAGCAGTATTCAGAAAGGCAGGAGCTCGCAAAGACTAAGCTATACATACAAACCATCAAAAGACACAATGTGCTATAACAGTAATACATGGCATTAAAGCTGCTCTGTCATTCAATAATTCATGTGTCCACCAGCTTATATATCCCTCTTGCAAGCCCCTTTGATCGCCCTCCACAACCTTTAGTGGTCCCGACACCGCTGCTTCTTAAATTTTATTCCAGTGTGCTGGTCTTGCTGGGTCTCCTTCCTCGGTGTCACCATATCGGAGTTTCCAATGTGGCAGCCAAGGGCATGCATGTGATACCAGTACATAGTATCAGAACAGACAGTCAATGATTCAATGCGCCTGGAAGGAGGTGAGTAACAAATTGACAGTGGATGACAGAACTTGACACAGGATGTATAGCTAAACTAAATTTCCACCCTTTGTCAAGCTGCAGGTTATAAATAAGAAAAAAATAGTCCTTACTTTACCTTATGTTGAACTTAAAACATTATTAAAAAAAAATAAAAAAAATTGAACATTAAAAAAGTGACATCTGCTTTAGGATGCAGCCATATCAAGGCAGTTTACTGCTACACATCAGGATTTGCTTTCAGTCTGTGACCTGAAGAAATAGTAGACATCATTTAATTGAAATGAAATGGCAATCCTTTTGTTTTATTGTAACACAAGTTACACATTTAATTATTGGGCCCCTTTTCGCTTTGCTATTAGGGGTCTCAGATTTATTAGATGGCAGAAGTTTCAAATCCCCTCTAAATGATGTTAAGACAACTAGCAGCCCCACCAGTGCCTAAGTACACATTTCCTAGGAAATTTAAAGAACATGTAGATTGTGATATAATCTACATTAAAATCCTTTTTTAATATGCTCTCCATCTAAACTGTTTGGGTTTATTTAATCATATTGTGGAAAACCTCCTTTAAGTTTCTCTTGCACAACTGTATATATCTCCAACACATTACAAATTCTTAAAATATTTGAAATTTTATTGATGACCAGCCAGCTGGAGGAAGCACTTTTCTTTTCGGCTTGTCCTTAAAGGAGCAGTGTATGTTAAGAATATGTATATGAAGATGTAATCTCTCAGCATCTTTGTCCCATCTTGCTTCACATATTATTGTTTGAATTGAATGCTATTCTCCATGATTCTTGTGCAGCTACTTTGGCCTTACATTTCAAATTTCCTTTGAATTCCTGACCATTCTTTAGTAATCTGTAAAAACAGTAACAAGTTTATTTGGTTTTGGCATCTATTTCTTCAGGTAAAATATATACTGAAATAATCTGTTATGTAATATATGTTTGTGTGTGTGTGTATGTATGTTTTATCCACGCACTTTTAAAAGAGTTACTCGTACACCTACTCATTTGATTGCTTCCGGTGCAGCAGTAACTGCATCATATTAATTCACGATAATAGAACTCCTCACTACTCTGATTCAGAGTAATGATTTATAGTCATTGGTATCCTGCTGTGGACTTCTTTCAGCTGTCATTCTCAGATGGCAAGCTTGTTATTTTTAATATAGAATGCATTATTTTCTCCACTAGAAAAGGCCAGTGTCACAGACATGGATATGCTTAATTTAAGTTTCCCCACTTTGGACAAAAATGTGTGATTTACTTTCTAGTCCTCTACAATTTGTGGTTTACTAAATAACCCCCCTTGATTTGGAGTTTCTAAAATGCACTGCATGTTAGTTAATGGTAGAGAAGAAATGTATGCTTTGGAGTTGTGATGTTGGGTGGTAAATAGAAATCCTTAAAAGAACACTCCATTTAAGATAGATAGATATAATTTTTTATTTTTTTTAATTCTGGGATTGGACACCTGTTGTCAGCACGCTGTGCGTGCAGCCGTCCAATATGCACATAAACGATATTAGCCAGTTTGGGACTCTTGTTCCACATTGACTAATGATACCCCAAAGAGGCTGCTGGAGGTGGCGTTACACCTTTGGCATTAAAGGTGTTAAACTCTGCATGTGCAGTACTTCATAGCGAAACACCGCACATACAGACTCCAGGTACCATAACCACTTCAAATCATTGAAGTAGGTATGGAGCTTGCAGTAACGCTTTAAAAGAAAATCATATTAAATAAAGGTTAACACACATTATTTCAATGTTTTATTCAGTTCCTATTTCCAGAGAATTTAAATGGACACTACAGGCACCCAGACCACTTCATCTCATTAACCCCTTAAGGACACATGACGTGTGTGACACGTCATGATTCCCTTTTATTCCAGAAGTTTGGTCCTTAAGGGGTTAAAGTGATCTGGGTGCAGTGTTTCTGTCCTCTTCATTTCTTCATTGCAGATTTAAGGGAAATTGAAATGTTTACATTAAAGTGTTAAGACTGCCCCTAAAGGCTGTCTTCTAGACAACCACCAGTTTAATTCTGTGAAACGACACTTAACATCATCACGCGTTGCATGAGTAGTATGTCCAGCGTCCTCTAAATCCCCATGGGAGTGTATTGATTCAGTGCTTTCCTATGGGGAGTTTGTAACACTTAAATTGCTGTGGGGGGTGGCCTGGGAAGAGGAATTGATATGCCCCTTTTGCAGGTACTACTTCTAAAAAGAAAAGTTGCCTGTTTACATGCCAGTTTTTGCCCTTTGGCTGTCAAGGAGATCAAATTACTTTATACTTGCAGATTGACTTGGCAACACAGGTTTTTCTACCTCCAGATTTATTTTCCATATATCTAAAGAATGCGAAGGGCTAATAAAAATATTTTGAAATTTTTGCGTAATAACTGTAAGTGGGTCATTAAAAGAGCATTCTAATTAAAATAAATACGAATAAAATTGGGACATAATTTTATATTATTGAATTTATTTCTCTCAGCAAGAATTTTTTTCATAAATGTCTGTGCAGTTTATTCCACATTATAGTGAGTGAGGCCACTTGTGCAGCATGTTCACTCTGGAAGGGGAGGGGCAAGTGTTGATTTGTGCAAGCCATCAGTTTAGACTTTCAAATGTATGAACTTCTGCTTCCAGCCCCACTAAATGTGACATGGAAGACCACTTTCTGGGTCAATGTGACCGTCAAGAATGCAAAGAAAATAGCCAGGGGTGTACTAAGAAATCATCTTGTAAAGTGGCTCTAGGCACTGTAATTGCTTCATGTTATCACAAGTCCCCTGGCACCAAATTTCTATTTAGTGTTAAACCGTTTTAATGTTTAAATGCTAAACAAGGGTCCCCAGCAGTAGTTCTCTTCTGTATTGCTTAGGCTAATGAGAAAGATTTAGCCTCAGCAGTGAGGGTGGCGATTGGCTGAGATTATCTGACTGAAACTGCCCTTTTTCTGGTATGGATTGGTATTCGTAAAGGGAGACACTGGACCCCTAAAGCATGCCAGCTTGCTAAAGTGCTTTACGTGTGAAGAATGTGTTGTTGTTTTTAATTTCCTTCATTCCCTCGCTCCCTCCTCAAGAGACAGATGCATTTTTTAACTACATCACAATGAGGAACATTCAGCACATAATGGGACACTCCTCTAATGGCTGTTTGAGGTACAACTATTAGAGGTATCCTCAGACAGAAAATAGTGTTCCTAAATCAGAGGGTGCAGGGACAGGCTCTCTAAATCAAAACCACCAAAATAAGCTTTAGTGGTTCTGGTACTTTGAGTGTTCCTTTAAAGCACTGCTTGTTACAAATACTATCATAATGTTTCCTTTGTACTTGAGTCATAGGTCTCTGTCACTATCTGATAGTGTTTAGAGTAGACTTTGTTCTGTGCAGGGTCATAAAGCATAACGTTTTCACATATCCTCAAGCTATATTACACCGTGCATTCCTTTAATGACATCACTGAAATCAAATTTGTTTGGCCATGTTCATGGTTTTACAACGTTGTGTGTAAAAATGATCTACAATATTTTCAATATAGCCAATTGTGTTTGACTACATCTCTGTTGAATCCCAGCTAGATGAACACAGGCTTGCTATCAAAAGTAGTGTACAACACAGGGGATGGTGTGTGTGTGTTTTTTTTTTTTTGTTTTTTTTTTATAAACAAAACATTCACATGCAATGCTGTATATGCTCTTGGATTGTACACAGATGAGAATTACATTCCAATCCATCGGTTGTAAACTAAGTGAAGGCATAGTATACCGAACAGAAATATTGCCTGAGCAACTTAAAGGGACACTCCAGGCACCCAGACCACTTCTGCCCATTGGAGTGGTGTGGGTGCCAACTCCCACTACCCTTAACCCTGCAAGTGTAATTATTGTAGTTTTTTTATAAACTGCAATAATTACCTTGCGGGGTTAACTCCACCTCTAGTGGCTGTCACTCAATTCCCCATAGGAAAGCATCCTGTGGGGAGCGCTAATGCGCATGCACGGTATTGCCGCACATGCGCATTAGGTCTCGCCGGCCGGTGGGTGAGATCACTCGCCCACCGGCCGACGTGATGACTGGGAGGAGTGGCGGCAAGAAGAAACCATTGCCGAGGAACATCGGCGGGGTCTCAGGTAAGTGACCTGAAGGAGTTTTCACCCCTTCAGCTACCGGGGATTGAGGTGGGAGGGAGAGGGGACCTGCAGTGACAGGAAAACGTTTTGTTTTCCTGGCACTGGAGTTTCCCTTTAAGACTGTTATATTTCAAAGCGGCTCTGTCACATTTTCTGATGTTTCTTAACGATGAAAACACCATTGAAACTTCAGCACAATCAGTTAACTTAAGATTAAGTAGGGAATGCCTTGTTTTATGGTAAAGTGTGATGTTGGCAGTGGTTGACAAAAGGTGGCGCTTTCATGTCAATTAATTTCCCACAACCTTCGCTAGTGATGGCTGTTGAAGGGGCATATTCTTGCATATTGCTCAAGTTGCACATTGTGGGTTTGCCCATAGATGCCAAAAATATGAAGACTGCATCGCTTTACCTTCTAGTAATGTGTAAATGTTGCATTTTCAAGAAAAAATATTGTATTTTAGAACAGGTTAGTTTTTTTTTTTTGGGGGGGGGGGGGGGGGGTTTCAAAGCAACATTTCACTGTTGGGAATATAAAGCTGAATCCTAAAACTATTGTCCACACCACCACTTCGCAGGTAAAGAGTGAAAAACCTTTTAAGGACTCTCCTTATTTCGCCTCCTCTAACATCACGAGGGGGAGCTGCGTGCATGCATTCATTAGGCCGTCCCAATAGGAAAGAATTGAATTAATGCTTTTGATTTGCACAGCGGGAGGACATCAGTGTAGTTTCACGGAGTTAAACTCTGTGAAACAGCAGAAAGCGGATGTAGTGGCTTTCCGGTAGACAGCCAATAGAGACAGTCTTTCCCCTGCATTATAAACATTGCCGTTTCTCTGAAACAGCAATATTTTAGTTTGAAGGTAGAGGGAAAGTGCACACAGACCACTTGAGATGGTGTGTTCTGGGTGCCTATAGGGACAACACTAATGAAACGTTTTTAGTATATTGTGCAGTAGTTTTGAATATAAAAAATCAAAACCCTCTTCTCCAGTATGCAAACTAGAACAGCAGAGGTTGAAAGTGACATTGCTGCTTATTCACCTGCTTGCTTTAGTTTGAGTATTTCACTTCATTAGATTTGACAGGTCTGTCCCACATTGCTTCTCCAGCTTTAATGCTACAATACATGTACTTTTTTGCTAGCATCTCTTAAGAGCTTGAATAGTACAACTAAACAGTCTGGGAATCCAGTCTATAAATAAATGTTCAGTGTTTGCTTAATAATTCTACACTTAAAGGGACACTAGTCACCAGAACAACTCCAGCTTATTGGATTTGTTCTAGTGAGTAGAATCATTACCTTCAGGCTTTTTGCTGTAAACATGGTCTTTTCAGAGAAAATACAGTGTTTACATTACAGCCTAGTGATAACTTCACTGGTCACTCCTCAGATGGCTGTTGGAGATCCTTCTTGGGTCATGGCTGCCTGAAATGCATCCAAACATTCAGTGTCTCCTCCCTCTGCATGCAGACACTGAACTTTCCTCATAGATATACATTGATTCAATTCATCTCTATGAGGAGATGCTGATTGACAAGAGCTGTGTTTGAATTGTGCTGGCTCTGTCCCTGATCTGCCTCTTTGTCAGTCTCAGCCAATCCAATGGGGAAGCTTTGTGATTGGATAAAGCTACCTTTTCTGATGATGTCCCAGGAAACTGGGACAAAGCAAGCAGCTCCAGAATTGAATACAAGTAAGATTTTACTATAGGCATGAGGGAACCAGGGGGGCTAGATGGTGGTTTTAACCCTATAGGATCAGGAATACATGTAAAGTGCTCCTTTAAATCATGACACGAATGCAAAGGGGGGAGAGAGACGTGAATGGAAAGGGGAGGAATATGAATGGAAGGGTGGGGGAGGAGATATGGATGAGGAAAGAGAGATGAGTGGAAGGGGGAGAGAGACATGGATGGATGGGGGGAGAGAGAGACATGGAGGGGAACAGAGATAAGGATGGAAGGGGGGAGAGAGATATTTGGGGACAGACATGGAGGGCCAATCCGCACCTCCTAATAGAGCTGTATTAAATCAATGCATCTCTATGAGGAAAATTCAGCGTCTCCATGCATAGCGTGGAGACACTGAACGGCAGTGTTACACTCTGTGCAGCACTGCCGCAGGAAGCACCTCCAGTAACCATCTGAGGAGTGGCCACTGGAGGTGTCCCTATGAGGCAATGTTAACACTGCCTTTTCTCTGAAAAGCCAGTGTTTGCATGAAAATGCATGAAAGGAATGATTCTACTCACCAGAACTACTACATTAAGCTGTAGTTGTTCTGGTGACTATAGTGTCCCTTTAACCTTGCTTGGCAGCCTACATGTGGTCAGAACCCTGTGGGTAGGACTTGGTTTTAAATGCCTCAATAGCATTTGTAAGGTTATATTCCTATGATAAAATCATTCTATACTCTATTATATAATTAGGTTGCCTTTGAATGTAAGCCTATTTATTGTCCATATGATCATGGGATTTATTTTTAGACAATTAACGAGGACCTAAAAAATAACTTTCAGAAAGGATTGTACTTTTAAAGGATGTATAGCTGTATAGTATTTTGTATACACATTCTAAGTTTTGGTGTGTGTTTTTTTTTCATGCTTTCCAGCATTATGGGAGATATAGTCCACAACATCTGGAGCACCAAAGATTGTGTACCCCTGGACATAATCTGTAACAGGGCTGGCTAAAAGGTTGATCGTCAGCTGGCAAAGCATCATGGGAATTGCATTGGATACTTAGCGTTGGTCAGTGACTAGTGCTGTAATTATAGTCACGGGCTCCCAATTTACATTGTGTTCAAAACGTAATATACATGTTCATTATGTAAAGCTTCCTTCTAATTCTGAATGTTTTTAATGGCACAGGACAAATTACTATATAAATTTGTCAAGACTTATTTTTATTGCAGGAAGTGTTTCATTGCTTTTCTGATGCACCCGAGATGCTAGACTTTGCACTGTCTATAGTTTAGTGTTAAGTTATACATACTGCTGTCAAAACGTGTGTGTTCTGTTTTTGATTTTCTGGCATTTGCAAAGCACTGACCTAGATGTTTCTTTCCAAAGCATAAACTTGAAAAGTGGTGTTAAACATATTTTTTTGTTCCACCATCAACTGTGCTGTAAGGCAGTGAGTGACCAGCTGAACCTGGATATTTTTAGATTTGCTTTCACAAAAATGAACACATGACTTTCATACGAAAATGTAAATGAGTCTCTTTTTAGAGTTCTTAGTCTTTGTATTTGCTTGCTAAGGTCTGCTCGGCAGTGATTTCCCTGCAGGTGATGGGGCCTCTTTGTGGCCATGGTAACTTTGTTGCACCTCATTATTCCAACATAATGCCTTTTGGGTAGTGCATAATGGTGAAGCCTCATTCATCAACAGCTGCTCTACTATGGCCGTTATTTCTCATTGAGAAACATAGAAACATAGAATGTGACGGCAGATAAGAACCATTCGGCCCATCTAGTCTGCCCAGTTTTCTAAATACTTTCATTAGTCCCTGGCCTTATCTTATAGTTAGGTTACCCTTATGCCTATCCCACGCATGCTTAAACTCCTTTACTGGGTTAACCTCTACCACTTCAGCTGGAAGGCTATTCCATGCATCCACTACCCTCTCAGTAAAGTAATACTTCCTGATATTATTTTTAAACCTCTGTCCCTCTAATTTAAGACTGTCCTCTTGTTGTGGTAGTTTTTCTTCTTTTAAATATAGTCTCCTCCTTTACGGTGTTGATTCCCTTTATGTATTTAAAGGTTTCTATCATATCCCCCCTGTCTCGTCTTTCCTCCAAGCTATACATGTTAAGATCCTTTAACCTTTCCTGGTAAGTTTTATCCTGCAATCCATGAACCAGTTTAGTAGCCCTTCTTTGAACTCTCTCTAAGGTATCAATATCCTTCTGAAGATATGGTCTCCAGTACTGCGTACAATACTCCAAGTGAGGTCTCACCAGTGTTCTGTACAATGGCATGAGCACTTCCCTCTTTCTACTGCTAATACCTCTCCCTATACAACCAAGCATTCTGCTAGCATTTCCTGCTGCTCTACTACATTGTCTGCCTACCTTTAATTCTTCAGAAATAATCACCCCTAAATCCCTTTCCTCAGGTGTTGAGGTTAGGACTCTATCAAATATTCTGTACTCTGCCCTTGGGTTTTTACGTCAAAGATGCATTATCTTGCACTTATCCACATTGGGGGGAGAATGGGGGCACTGTTCCCAAACATGTATTTCAACCTTTGTTGGATGGGAGTAAAGTAAGAGGTTTTTCTTCCTGAATTGGTTGGTATTGTTAGGCTTTTGTCTAATTCAATTAATACTACCGGTATAAATTTTACACTGGGATGTAGTATAATGTGCTAGGTTTACCTCTTGCACCCCACTATGGCTGAATATTGCTTCTATGTAACAAAATTATTCACACAATGATGGGAGTAGCCTCCAGTTTACTTATATATTGCATTAAAATTGTTGTTGTTTTTTTTTTAATCCCATACCCTTGTTCAGAGTTACTTATGTAATGTGGAATGTGGTCTTCAACTGCAGTTCATATAGGTTGAGTGGAACTCCTCAATAAGTCAGTGACTGCCTTGCCTCAGCAGTAGTTTATTATACATAGCCCAGTTCATTTTGTGAACATAACTTTGTGCAGTGAGACCCAGAGCTGCCAGCTGCATAGAGAGGGAAGGGGGTAGTGTGTGTGTGTGTGTGTGTGTTTGTAATATATTTGAAGTCAGGATTCTGTCTGGGCATATGCAAATGAGTTTAATAAAGAATCAAATTTTTGCCTCCTGTTGAACTAGTCTGCATATGCCCACCCAGAATCCTTTGCAGTAACATTACTTACCTCTGATCTAACGACGACAGGGTCTCCTTGCTGAACTAGTAATGACACCCCAGCCAATCCAGTGCTTCTCAATGAGATGCCTGACATTTGTAGAAGAACACTCTCCCAACTATCTGATTAATGGACAGCCAAGTGCAACTGACATGTTTTGTGTCATGCCATTTTTTATTTCTTACAATGGCTGATATATACAGTGACCTGATTAGAAAATGGTTCCCTACTCTGTCAGCCTTCTGTACTACAGAATTTGCAAGTATCCCATATTCAAAATATGCAGGATATACTCTTCCTCAAACATCTTATTTTGGATAAACAAAAGTAGCATTTTCTCAAACTCCATCACTTTCAACCTGTGCCCCCTGCTTCTTCAGCTCATATGATGCCTAATTTCTGCTTCAATGTATAAGTACGTATACACATGTACAAACACTCCACACCGAAATAACACATTTAGTCAGAAACTCTGACTGCTGCAAAAAGTTTGACTTGGGGTACTAGATTTTGATTCACTTTTGGTCCTTGTTAAAGATCTGGATGTGGCTTTGCCAATCAGGAGGCTTTTGTTCTGTTGCGTGCAGTCTTATGTTTTCCTAGAAGTTTTGCCTCACACCTTACTGACCAATCCATTCTTATTGCCCTGTCTCAGGAATGATTTGGTCAGTAATTGATGGGAATTTATATATGGTACACATGCCGTACAAATATTTGGGCAAGCAGAGGGTATTAGACACTGAAATGGGTAAGCTTATAGTTGCAGATGTATTCTAAAAATAGCTTTATATGTAAACACTTGTTTGAAGGGACCATAAGTTACGCAAGGAGCATAATTTATGATGCTAGGAAGGTCCCTTTAAGGGTAAAAACTATTTCATTTTTGAATGAGTTACAATCTTGGCAACCACAAAGTATTTAGCAAAATTTTCAATGAGTGTGTTGATAAAATCTTGGGATTGGTGGTTACTGATTGTATAGAGAACTCCAGTCTTGTTGTTAAGGTAACCTAAAAAGAGTAAAGCTTTAATGCTGTATGGAGTTATATATTTAATGAATATGTAATTCTTAACGAATAGACCAGGGGTAGGCAACCTTCGGCTCTACAGATGTTTTGGACTACATCTCCCATAATGCTTTTACAGCCATATTGCTGGCAAAGCATCAAGGGAGATGTAGTCCACAACATCTGTAGAGCTGAAGGTTGCCTACCCCTGGAATAGACGTTCTCTGTTCTTTCTGTGTTATAATAAATGCTGTGTGTATGCACATATATTTGTGACTAGGAAGTATGTGATGGTAGCAGGTAGGCTCTCTAATTTTAATGCTAAATGTGGAATAAGCTGTTTATCCACTGTAGAACGCACATTGGTTTATTTCATAAACAGACCGCTGTAAGCAGTACGCACTCTGAAGCAGCGTTTCATAGACCGGATGTGGAGTAGATGGATGACTGTGTTCATGTGATTGTGGTGAGAGTTGAGTTTAACTGGTTAATCTTAACCTTTTTTTCTTTTTTTTTTCTTCCCCTCTCTCTTTGCAGTGACTATTTATTCAAGTTGCTTCTGATTGGAGACTCTGGTGTGGGAAAGTCTTGCCTTCTGCTCAGGTTTGCAGTAAGTATCCTTCTAACCTTTTTTTAATTTATTTTTTTTGTATGTGTTTATGTATTGCACCAACAATGTGACAGAGCAACATTAACACTTATACATCTGGTATCTCCCTTTGGTTCAGAGCAGCATGAATTAGTTGTTGCATTAATTCAACAAAGTGCTTTCTTTTTTTTTTTTTTTGTACATGCTGATCAATATTATACAGTACCCACACCTTTTTTTTCTGACATATATTCACACTTTAAGATACTCTGTATCCCAGATTTATCCTGTTGAATTGACATCTGATGTCTGTCTATGCATTTGGAATAAAACACACTGTAATTATGTTATTGGAACCATGTTGAGATTATTGCTGTATGATCGGGTGCACCCTGGGGTAAGTATCTATTAGAAAATGTGTAGACTTTGGATATGGATATGAAGTCCTTCATAGACCTAGTCTACACTTTTTTTTTTTTAGGTTCAATTTGGTATTCAAATGAAGGTAGTTTGGTATTAAGAGGCTTAATAAGTAAGATTCTTTGTCCACAACATTACACCAGCAGCCTAGCCATTCACACAAGGCAGAGTTGGTTTGTGTGGTTGTAATTTTTATTTATTACACTACCATCTATCAATTTCCACTGTACTTGGGTTTCTATAGTATAAGGAATACAAAACACCCTTTAACACTTATCCTATTCCAGCGTTGTTATCATTCAGTGCTGGGTCGGTTCTCCAATGCCATCTGATAGGGGTGGAGGTTAATACGCATGTGGAGTGAGTGCCACAAGCGCATTAACCTCTCCCCTGGGAAAAGCATTTCTGCAATACTTTCCTATGGGAACTTAACTGACGCTGGATGTCCTCATGCAGAGAGTGAGGACATCCAGCATGATTTACGCGACCAAAAGTCGCTTAACCACCAGGGCTACTGGGGTCTGTCAGGCACCATTTCATGCCTCTTCTACCAATGCCAGAAACACAAATATTCTAAAGCATAACATCCGTTCGCTTGCCTAAGATAAACCCTGTAATGTAAGTCTTTGCACATTGGATGAGAATGATCAGCTGACACTCTCAGCCAATGACCTACTAATGGAAGTTCCTGCTTAGGAACATCCATCTCTCTGGCAGACCCTAGGTAAGAAGTGAAACCATTCTAAAACCGTTTGACTACTTTCAGTGTGGAGAACTGTAGTGGATATGGTGCTTGGGATCTTTAAATTCTTTATTTTTCTTGTGCATGTAAAGACATTTAACATTTTGTCTTGCGATGCCACAACAGCATTAGCAAGCCGATTAAGAACAGTAGGTTTAACATGGCATGCGATTTGACAGCACATTTTTATTTTTAATTCTTTATTTTTGAGTGCAGTGTTAAATTTACATTTCAGCATTATCACATAGCTTCAGAGGTAGAGTAACAATGTATCTGTTAACGTCATCATGGTGTGCTGCACTTTTTTTGTTTTTAGTACATAAGTTATAGCAGTTTACAAACAGGCGTACCAGCAAACCTGCTGAACAAAATATGAGGGTAAAGATTGAAATGAGTTTGTAATTTAGTGTTTGTAGTGTTTAGTTTCAGTGTTTGTAGTTTAGATTAAGTTAATAGTTAGATGAGTAGCGTGCAGTTCTTCTATTAGCGTAGACATCAATAGATTGTGTAACATAAGGAGCTGTGTTGGGGTTTGAAGATGTTGGGTGCATACAGGTGAGTGTCTTCTAGTAAGAAGAGTAATGTTATTCAGGCTAAGCATGCTACCTATGAACATATTCCTTCAGGCATGACATTGGTTAGACAGACATGTGGAAACAGAGGACATAATACTTCTCATTTGGTTTGTCGTGGAAACCATTAAAATAACTCAAGAGTAAAGCTACAAAAAACAATAACAACAACAAGGATTATGGTTTCTTGTTTCAGGTCTATGGTATGTGTGGACCTCGTATGAGCAGGCTGTAGTGTAGCGATATGTTGTTAGTGTGTAGGCTAGGGTGCATGAGAAATGCAGGCTAGTAACACAATTATGGTATCCATACATTCTGAGTGTTGTCTGTGACTGTCATAAGGCAATTACAGCGTGGGTTAAAGTGTGCATAAAGCATTTGTCAGTATGTTATCACTTATAACTTTGCTTATCTGCAGGTTAGTGAGTCCGTGGCAGTTCAGTGTTAGGCATGTCAGCCATGTAGATAAAATGCAACAGGCGTCTCAATGAAGGGTACAGCAGGCGTGAGACACATGTAGCTAGTCCACTCCCGGCCCTTAACCCACGCCAGTTCTCGAGGCCTGTCGCTTGGCAGCAAGGTTCTGTTCGGCAGTATGGGGTATCCAGCCGTCTCGCGGGAAGCAGGAGGTCATGTTGGCAGCGGTGTCAGAGCTCCGTTCTCCGCCATAGCCCCTAAACTGGACATCTCTGCTGCGGAGGTCTGCTCCGGTGTTGCTGTGTGGGGTGTGTATCCTTTCTGCCTTCTGTGTTGCGGCGTTGGCCGGGAGGGTTTGAAGCTTGCTGCGTTGGGTGCCGGGGTTTTGGTCGATGGGAATACTCGTGTGCTTGGGTTGTTTAAAGATCCTGGTGTCGCTTGCTTGCGCATTGTAGCGTGCTCCCCAGAGGTATGGCACCCTTTCCCGCCTCAAGGCCCGCTGGAGTCTGCGTTGCCGGATGGCCTTCCTGGAGGCTCGTGGTATTTGCACGTAGTGGCTACGTCTCGTTGCCGGTCTTATCCACGAGGCCACCATGGTATTCGCTTGGTGGGGGGTTGCTCCACGGCTCTGCAGAGCATCCCTGAAGCTCGCGCAGAGCCGATCGAAGAGCTCCAGCGGGGACATGGGTGGCTGGGTGTGGGTTTTCCGCCCTCTTGGTTTGTGCCGAGCGGCCATTTTGGCTGTGCCCCATGTGCCTGGCGTTACAGCGTTTCTTGTAGCTGGCGTCCCTGCTTTCCAGTCTGGTCGGTATGTCCAGTGGGGACCGGGATGACCCCCACCGGTCCAGAGGGGGGAGGGGTAGGCTGAGTCAATTTTGCTTGAGGGCTCTTGTGCCGAGGAGAGCAGCCGTCTCCCCCCGGCTTCAGCCCCCGTAGGCCGCATTTGGATCTCTGCTTTCCTGGTCCTGACGGGCCTCGGGATGGTATCGTTAGGTGCAGTGGGGCACTCCCTACATGGGTGGTGCACCCTCGGGCGTCTTTGGGCTTTAAAACTGCCGCTTATGTCCCGAAATCTGCCCGCCAGGCAGGAGCTCATGTCAGACACGTCTGCACGGCTCGGTGGTCAGGCTCCGCCCCTGCTTGGGATCTTTAATCTTCGTATTACATTATTCCATGCCAATGTAAATGTACTTTGGGCAAAACATTGCTTCCTCTTTACAGTTATTTTATCCAACAACAGTTAAACATTTTCATGCTGTCTAAATTGGAAAGATGGCGTTTCAATCAGGGCCAGCGCCACCATTAGGCGGACTAGTCATTCGCCTAGGGCACTGGTCTGCTAGGGGTGCCCACCAGGATATTTCCTGGTGAGCTGCCCCTGTCTTGGGCCGCAGCGCACCCCCCAGCACCGGGTCGATCCTCCAGGCGCCCGAAAGTGGGGGTGCCCAGAGGAGCCCTTTCATAGAGGGCCCAGGAGGTGGTGCCCTTGAAGCTGTCCTTCAGTATGGCAGAGCAGGCACCTGCTTATCTTGACGGCAGGTGCCCGCTCTGCTGAGAAATGCCGAAGGAGATGGGGACAGGAGGCAAGCAGCTGTATTGTGGGTGGCGAAGGAGGCTGTTTTTGCAGCTACTCACTCCTCCATTGCGCACCCTCTGTGATGCCGTGAGCTGGAAAATGGCGTAATTGTGGCCCCGGCCACTAAACCGCGCGCTGGAGAAGTGATAAGATGCCCCACACTGGACCCCAGGGAGGTAGGGAGGCTGAATTTGCCTCAAAAATACAATTGTGAGTCTGTGTGTTTATCTGTGTGTCTGTCTGCCCGTGAGTGTCTGTGTCTGACACTGAGTCTGCTCGTCTGTGCTAGTCTTATGTATTCAATGCATTTGGCGAATTTAATTTATAATTTACCACAGTGATAAATTATGTATTCAAAATGTACAATGTATGTATTAGGCAGTATGTGTGTGTGTGTGGATGCATTTATTGGGCTGTGTGTGTGTGGATGCATTTATTGGGCTGTGTGTGTGTGGATGCATTTATTGGGCTGTGTGTGTATGGATGCATTTATTGGGCAGTGTGTGTGTGTGTATGGATGCATGTATTGGGCTGTGTGTGTGTGTGTGTGTATGGATGCATGTATTGGGCTGTGTGTGTGTGTGTGTATGGATGCATGTATTGGGCTGTGTGTGTGTGTGTGTATGGATGCATGTATTGGGCAGTGTGTGTGTATGGATGCATGTATTGGGCAGTGT